>NC_053393.1:432347745-432617745 GCF_905171765.1 Bufo bufo
AGAAAAGATCAAGTAATTATATGACTGGAGGTATATTAGAAGGTCACTGGATAACAATTTTACTGTAGGCCAGTACAGGCCCCAAAAATTAGCCATCCACCTGACAGAAAAGAACAAGTAATTATGTGCCTGGAGGTATATTAGGTGGTCACTGAATAACAATTTACTGTAGGCCAGTGGAGCACAGGCCCCAAAAAGTAAAATAATTAGGCATTCACCTGACAGAAAAGAATAAGTAAATATGTGGCTTGAGGTATATTAGACGGTCACTGAATAACAATGTTACTGTAGTCCAGTGGAGTACAGGCCCCAAAAATTATGCATTCACCTGACAGAAAAGAACAAGTGATTATGTGGCTGGAGGTACATTGGGCGGTCACTGGATAAAAATTTTACTGTAGGCCAGTACAGGCTCCAAAAATTAGGCATTCACCTGACAGAAAAGAACAAGTGGTTATGTGGCTGAAGGTATATTAGACCGTCACTGGATAACTATTTTACTGTAGGCCAGTACAGGTCACAAAGATTAGGCATTCACCTGAAAGAAAAGAACAAGTGATTATATGGCTGGAGGTACATTAGGAGGTCACTGGATAAAAACTTTATGGTAGGCCATTGGAGTAGAGGCACCAAAAATTAGGCATTCACCTGACAGAAAATAACTTTTATGCATATACATAAGACAAGGACCATTCTTTGTTCTGAGTGGTGGCGGATATGTGTGAGCTGGCATGAGGAAATTTAATTACATGTGGTCATCACAGGTGTTTAATTCCTCCGAGACCCATGCCTCTTCTTTAGAAATGTAAGGTAGTCCACACTGTCGTGAGCTAGGCGAGTGCACTTATCGGTCACGATCCCCCCTGCTGCTCTGAACATCCTTTTGGACAGGAGACTTGACAAGGGGAAGCCAAGAGTTCCATGGCAAATTGTGCCAGCTCTGGCCACAAGTCAAGCCTGCACACCCAGTAGTCCAGGGGTTCCTCGCTTCTCAGAGCGTCCACATCGGCCAATTAACCCGATGTAGTCGGATACCTGTTGGTTCCCTGCGGCTGGATCCGGAGGACGGCTTTCGATGGGTTGGCTGCAAGAATGATCTCATATCCGTAGTGACCAACACACCTTCAAACCACCCTTTTCTTGCAGCACAGTAGGATTGGTACCCGCACCTTTTTCGCTGTGGGTGGAAATTCATCTGCCAGCGCCCGCAACAGCAGAATGCAGCATCTCTCGCAGCAAGGCCTTTAAATTCTGCATTCTGAAATCCCTCTGTGATGCTGGTAACATGTCTGCCACTTTGTGTTTGTACCAGGGGTCTAAGTACATTGCCAACCAGTACTGGTCCTTTCCCTTTATGCTTTTTATACGGGGTCCCTCTTCAAACACTGGAGCATGAAGGCCCCCATTTGCACTAAATTGGAAGCGGTGGAGCACCATTTCTCCTGCTCATCGCCCAGGAGAATGTCGTCCTTGGTCTCCTCCCCCCAGCCACGGACAACAACAGGGATCCCCAAAAAGTTTGGAGTAGCCCCCCCCGGAATTCATTAAGCATTGCGACTTCCTCATCTTCCAGCTCCTGCTCCTCGACTGCTTGATCAATGACATGATGCAATGCACGCTCTAGAAAGAAGGTGTAAGGTACGATGTCACTGATGGTGCCCTGGCTGTGACTGACCAGTTTGGTGATCTCATCAAATGGCCGCAGAAGTCTGCATGCGTCGCGCATGAGCAGCCACTGGTGCGGTGAAAAGAACAGGTAGTCGTTAACGGCAGGTTGCTTATGGAGAAGCCTATCAAGCATATACAAGTTGGAGTTTCAGCGCGTTGGGCTGTCACAAATCAGACATCTGATGGGCAGGTGATATTGCCTCTGAACTTCAGCAAGGCAAGCCATGGCCATGTAAGATCTTCTAAAATGGCCAGAGATTTTCCTGACCTGCCGCAAGACATCCTGGACCCCAAGATATTTGGGCTGTGTGCCATGCACGTGTGCCATGCACGGCACGTGCCGAGGACGTGTGCCATGCACGGCACGTGTGTCATTTTGGGCTGTTTCAGCGCGCTCAGCAGATTGGGACCGTTGTCACACACCACTTTACCAACTGTCAAATTGAGCGGGGTTAGCCACTGACCGGCGTGTGATGGCAGAGCTGAAAGCAGTGCAGGACCGGTGTGGCTCTTGGCTTCCAGGCACAACAGCCGCAGCACAGCAATGGTCTACGTCTTACCTGGCAAGTTGAAAAGATTCTGGGGAGCTTGGGGGGTGCAGCAGAAGAGGCAGCAACAGTGGAAAAGGAAGAGTCAGCCGAAGAGGATACGGAGGATGGAGTAGGAGGAGGAGAAGAGGAGACAGGCCTGCATTCAATCCATGGCGCTAACACCAAATCCACATGGGTGTCACAGGTTTCATGCTTGACGGCCTTCAGAAGGTTCACCCAGTGGGCAGTACAAGTTATGTACCTTCCCTGCCCATGTTTGCTAGACCACGTGTCTCTGGTCAGATGTATCTTGGCACCAACACTGTGTGACAGATATATATTTACTTGCCGCTGAACGTGGCCATATTGCTATGGGATGCCCTTCTGGGATAAATATATCCTTCCGGGGACTTTCCATTGCAGTGTGCCAATGGCCACAAATTTTATAAAGGACTCAGAGTTCACCAATTTATATGGCAGTAGTGTCACGACCGCTACCCCAGCAGCAGTCGTGTCGCACCAGACGGAGGGGAAGGGGGACCCTTATCTACGGATGGGAAATAGAATGGCCACCCCTGACTAACCCTAAGCTGGCACCTGTCTGCCCTGATACCCTAGACGGGGTGTGAACCCGTGCGGCGAGCAGGATGCCTAAACCCTCAGTCACCCTAAAGCCTAGAGTGGGGAAAGGCCGATGGGAGCACTCACCATCACTCATGTCTAGGAGAACAGCAGGGGAAGACAGCAACAAACAAACTATATCAGAGATAGACTTATCCAGTCACGAGCAGAGAAGGCGATCCCAATCACGACAGTCCACGCCGGACAAGAGCTCCACAGCAACACCATCAAACGATCTCCTTCAAAGGTCAGAATAGAACTGGAAGTAAGGACTATATCTGGCAATGACTGCAAGTAAAAGTGAAACTAATATAGTAGCTGGGAGTGGCAGACAGGACTCACCTGAGAAGGATGCCTACAAACTCCTAGTCAGGACAAAAAGGTTCACAAGGCAAAACCCAGATGACATACCCTGAACCACGGAGCAAACTCACAAGCTATCGTGAGTAGCAAGTCGCTGCGACCTTCTCCTCCCAGACCTGTCTGGATCAGTCACAGATGCTGGAACCAACATTCTCTCTTTGGAACCATAACCTTTCCAGTGCACCAGGTACTGAAGAGAGCGGCGAACATATCGTGAATCAACAATCTTTTCTACCTGAAACTCAAGACTGCCATCAACAACCACCGGTGGAGGCGGTAGTGGCAATGGTTCAGGAGGTTCTACATATCTCTTAAGCAGAGATCTGTGGAAGACATTATGGATCCTTAGAGTCTGAGGTAGCTCCAGACGAAAAGCCACCGGGTTAATGATCTTAATTACCCTATAAGGACCAATAAATCTCGGACCTAATTTCCACGAGGGAACCTTCAACTTAATATTTCTGGTAGACAACCACACCAAGTCATTCACCCCAAGGTCCGGACCTTCAGAGCGCTTCCTATCAGCCGCACGTTTGTATCTACCACCAATTCTCTTCAAACTTTCTTGCACACTCTGCCACACTGAAGAAAGTGAAGATGCAAATCGTTCCTCCTCGGGAATCCCAGACGGCCCCCCCTCACTAAACGTACAAAACTGAGGATGGAAACCATACGCACCAAAAAATGGTGACTTATCGGTGGATTCTTGACGACGATTATTAATGGTAAACTCGGCTAACGGTAAATAAGATGACCATTCCTCCTGATTTTCGGAAACAAAGCATCTCAAATATGTCTCTAGGTTTTGATTGGTACGTTCAATCTGACCGTTGGACTGTGGATGGAAAGATGAAGAAAACGACAGATGAACCCCTAAACGAGAACAAAAAGCTTTCCAAAATTTAGAAACAAATTGGGTACCACGATCTGAAACAATATCGGAAGGGACCCCGTGAAGCTTCACGATGTGGTCAATAAAAACCTGAGCCAGTGTGTTAGCATTAGGCAATGCGGCAAGAGCAATAAAGTGCACCATTTTACTGAATCTGTCAACAACTACAAGGATAACAGTCTTCCCCGCTGATACTGGTACTGAAATCCATTGACAGGTGCGTCCAAGGCCTGTTGGGGATGGCCAGAGGTAAAAGACGCCCTGCCGGACGAGTATGATCTACCTTAGAACGAGCACAGGTAGCACATGCAGACACAAAATTCAACACCTCCTGGCGCCATTTAGGCCACCAGAACCGACGAGACACTAACTCAGAGGTTGCCCTACTACCTGGGTGTCCTGCCAGTGTGGAGTTATGGTGTTCTTTTAGTATCTCCAGTCGTAGATTTTCTGGCACAAACAGTTTACCCGAGGGGCAGGAGGCCGGGGCGTCCCCGTGAGCTTCCAACACCCTCCCCTCCAAACCTGAGTGTAATGCAGAGACCACCACCCCCTTTTGCAAAATGGGCTCTGGTACCTCAACATCACCCCCTCCAGGAAAACTTCGAGACAATGCATCCGCCTTAGTATTTTTTGCCCCCGGGCGATAGGTTATTACAAAATTAAACCTAGTAAAAAATAACGACCACCGAGCCTGTCTAGGGGTGAGACGTTTAGCAGACTCCAGATATAATAAGTTTTTGTGATCAGTAATCACCGTGACGGGATGAACTGCCCCCTACAAAAAATGACGCCACTCCTCAAAAGCCAACTTAATAGCCAAAAGTTCCCTGTTGCCAATATCATAGTTCCTTTCTGCAGTAGACAATTTCTTCGAAAAGAAAGCACACGGACGCCATTCACCAGGGGACGGGCCCTGAGATAGTACCGCTCCCACCCCCACCTCTGATGCGTCAACCTCTACAATAAAAGGAAGTGAGACATCTGGCTGTACGAGAATAGGGGCCGAGGTGAATCTCTCCTTCAGAGATGCAAAGGCAGTTTTGGCTGCATGTGACCATTTGGAAAAATCGGATCCCTTTCGGGTCATGTCCGTCAGTGGTTTGACCACCAAGGAATAGTTTTTTATAAACTTTCTATAAAAATTGGCAAACCCCAGGAAGCGTTGCAATGCCTTCAGGTTCTCAGGCAGATCCCAGTCTATAATCGCCCGGACTTTCTCTGGATCCATGAGGAAACCTGAATCTGACAACACATACCCCAGAAATGGCAGTTCTTTTACGGCGAACACACATTTTTCTAACTTAGCAAACAATTTGTTGGCCCTTAATATCTGCAGCACTTGTCTCACATGGATCTTATGTGTATCCAGATCCGGGGAATAGACCAGGATGTCATCAAGATATATCACAACAAATCTCCCGATAAGGTGACTAAAAATATCGTTGACAAAATGTTGGAATACCACAGGCGCATTAGTAAGACCAAATGGCATGACCAGATATTCATAATGCCCTTCCGGAGTATTAAAAGCAGTCTTCCACTCATCCCCCTCTTTGATGCGAACCAGGTTATAGGCTCCTCTGAGATCCATTTTGGAGAACCATTTAGCACCAGCAACCTGATTAAAGAGGTCGGGAATGAGAGGAAGAGGATAGGGATCTCGGATAGTTATCCGGTTTAATTCCCGGAAATCCAGGCAAGGACGTAGGCCCCCATCTTACTTTTTAACGAAAAAGAACCCTGCAGCCACAGGTGAAGAAGAGGGTCTGATGTGTCCCTTAGCCAAACTCTCCGAAATATAATCTTTCATAGCCTTCCTCTCCGGGCCGGAAAGATTGTATAACCGGGTTTTAGGTAGTTTGGCCCTAGGTAGTAGATTAATTGGGCAATCATATGGACGATGAGGTGGTAACCCCTGACAACCCTTCTCAGAGAACACATCCATAAAATCTGACAGAAAGGCAGGTAAAGATGTTACAGAGAGTGTAGAGCACCTACTACTCAAGCAGTTGTCCTTACAATGTTCACTCCACTCCACAATCTCCCCGGCCTGCCAATCCACCACTGGATTGTGAGTCACCAGCCAGGGAAGCCCCAATACCATAGGAGCCGGAAGACCATCCAGGACATAACACGAGATATGCTCTTTATGGAGGTCCCTACCTGCAGGATGGATATTATGAATGATCTGAGTTAACTCTTTCTGAGTAAGAGGAGGAGTCGATGGCAAAAACAGGAATAGTTATGCGTATCGGTTCTGGAGTAACACCCAGAGCCTGAGCAAACCGTGACTCCACCAAGTTGACCCCCCGCCCCACTGTCCCAAAAGACGGAACAGATCTCAGTCTTATTGCCCGCCTCAACGGTAGCGGACCCAACAAAAACTGAGACATGCGTATGGAGGAAACGACATACGCCCCAGACTGTTATCCTCCGCACAATCTGGGGACTCTAGTTTCCCGGCGGCTCCTTTGTTTGTGGTCTCTTGGGTTCTGAGGGACAAACCTTTACAAAATGACCCCTCCCCCCACAACGAAAACAAACCTCTGACCTACAGCAGAACTTAGGAGGATTCCCAATCTAGTGGCACCCCCTATTTGCATTGGTTCGACTGGATCATACAACCCGATCCCTGCCCTATAGAGGCCTCCGTAAAAATTTCATAGTCTCTCCCTGAGTCGTCTGTCGATTCTTTGGACCGAGACATAGCAGCCTCCAGAGACCCAGTACCTCGTTATACCGCCAGCGCGTCTTTTAATTTTTCAGACAACCCCAGGCAGAACTGACCTCCTAAGGGCCTGAGTCGTTCCATACGTATCAGTAGCCACCTACGGCATTCGGAACAATATAGTTCAGCAGACCCGTTCTCCTGCCGAAGTCCACGTAGCTTAGACTCAGCCAGTGAGACCCTGTCCGGGTACTATATACGAGACCCCGGGCTTCAAAAAACTCCTCCACTGTGGTAAGGCCAGAGAGTCTGGATGGTAGGAGAAAGCCCAAGCCTGCGGATCTCCTTGCAGGAGAGAAATTACAATACCCACCCGTTGTTCCTCACCGCCGGAGATCTAGGGTGTACCTGAAGAACAATTTGCAAGCTTCTCTGAGGTTACAAATTGGTCTCTCCCTCCTGAGAACCTATCAGGTAAAGCCACTTTTGGCTCAGGAGTACCTTGGTTTCCCGTAGCAACGGTGGAACCCAAGGATGGCTGCTGCTGCTGCAGCACTGTTGCTTTTAATCCTGCCACTTCAAGGGATAATCCCTGTAATTGTTTCGCCAAAACCGTAACCGGATCCATAGTGGAACAGAAAAATACAAAGCAAAACAGCAAGAAAAAAAAAAAAAAGAAATGTCACTTTTTTTTTTAAAAGGCCAGATATACTGTCACAACCGCTACCCCAGCAGCAGTCATGTCGCACCAGACGAAGGGGAAGGGGGACCCTTATCTATGGATGGGAATAGTATGGCCACCCCTGACTAACCCTAAGCTGGCACCTGTCTGCCCTGATACCCTAGACGGGGTGTGAACCCGTGCGGCGAGCAGGATGCCTAAACCCTCAGTCACCTAAAGCCTAGAGTGGGGAAAGGCCGATGGTATGCACTAGTCACCATCACTCATGTCTAGGAGAACAGCAGGGGAAGACAGCAACCCAAACAAACTATATCAGAGATAGACTTATCCAGTCACAGAGCAGAGAAGGCGATCCCAATCACGACAGTCCACGCCGGACAAGAGCTCCACAGCAACACCATCAAACGATCTTCTTCAAAGGTCAGAATAGAACTGGAAGTAAGGACTATATCTGGCAATGACTGCAAGTGAAAGTGAAACTAATATAGTAGCTGGGAGTGGCAGACAGGACTCACCTGAGAGGATGCCTACAAACTCCCAGTCAGGACAAAAAGGTTCACAAGGCAAAACCCAGATGACATACCCTGAACCACGGAGCAAACTCACAAGCTATCGCGAGTAGCAAGTCGCTGCGACCTTCTCCTCCCAGACCTGTCTGGATCAGTCACAGTCGTGACAAGTAGTTTGCGGGCTAGCAGTTCCGACAAGCCAGCGGTCAGCCATTGGGCAAGAGGGTTATCCGGCATCATCAACTTTTTACGCTCTAATATTTGGGCCACTTAAGTCTGCCTTCTGCCAGATGAATGCGACAATGCCACGGTGGAAGGTGGAGTAGAGGACAAATGGGACGAGAGAGTAGAAGGATAAGAGGCAGGACGTGGAGCGCCGGGAGTGTGGCTTTGTGGATTCTGACAGCGTTACTCCCACTGGGCTTGGTGATGGGAGGCCAGGTGCCTACTTAAGGCAGTCGTCCCTAGGTGAGTGTTGGGCTTACCGCGACTTATGCGTTGACAGCACAGGCTGCACATGGCAACACTATTGTTAGCAGCTGATACATTTAAAAAAAAGCCCACACTGCGGAACCATGTGCCAGCGTCCTAGGAGCGCAAGATGTGACCGTGCATGGTAGATGGCTCGCTCCAGATACATTTTCAGTCTGCTTTGTGCCTCCTGTGCACTGTGAGTTCTGCCTGCTTCTCCTTCTTCTCATCCCTATCTGCTGCTCTGTCTTTCCCTCTGAACTCCCCTCCTCTTCCACTCTTGTGGGCACCCACGTGATGTCCATTGACACGTCAGCATTGTCACCTTCCCCACCACTGACATTACACAGCTGAGTGAGGAGGGTGCAGAAGCGGAAGGCTGAGTGAGCCACTCAACCAACTCTGGTGCGTCCTTTGACGTAATCGCGCGCACCTTCTCCAACTCACCACTTAGGCTTCGGCCTCATGCACCTGCCCAACCTCTACCACCCTTGAGGAACGCCCTGCCTCTTCTTCTGCCTGTCATTTTCAAAATGACCCTGCGCTAAAGTCCCTAGAGAAGAGCAGTATTTGTGGAAGCAGGTATATTGCAGGCCTCAATCAATATTTGTTGGAAGCAGGTATATCAATCCCCTTAATCAGTATTTTGTGGAAGCAGGTGTATCGCAGGCCTTAATCAATATTTGACTGAAGCAGGTATATGAAACCCCTTAATCAGTATTTTGTGGAAGCAGATGTATTGCAGTCCTCAATCAATATTTTGTTGAAGCAGGTATATTGAATCCCTTAATCAGTATTTTGTGGAAGCAGGTATATAGAACCGCTTAATCAATATTTGGTGGAAAAATAAAATACTCTGAAATAATTAGAGCCACACAAATGACAATACAAGAATAAATCTTTATTAAATAATTCAAAAAGGACATCATATACATAATCAATAATGATAAAACCTTGAGTAAAGTGCTGTGAAATGGAAGAAAGCCCTCACCCCATAAACTGGAGTCAATAGGGTATATATGCTGCCCCCAATGGTGGCTGTAAATAACACGGTTCAACATTGGGTTCCAAATACAGTATATACCAACAGGCTGAATGACCCATTCATATAAAATAACACTCCGATCCACCAATTTAACAGTATATTAAGCAGCCAACAGTAGGGGAGACAGTAAATATGCCACACCGCTAATATGTAATCAGTATATAAATACCATGATGTTATCATATGTTATAACATGTGTTCAATGGGAGATATGAAGCTGACATTCCAATAATGGAAGTATTATAAATCCCAAGTGGGAGATACACATGGTGTAAGAACACACCATATACCATATTTTTCGCCGTATAAGACGCACCGGCCCATAAGACGCAACTAGGTTTTAGACAGGGGCGTACATAAAAATCACTGGGCCCCATAGCAGGAATCTAAATTGGGCCCCCATTCCCCTTTTATAGCCCCTCCTTTTGTTCCATGAACTATTCTTGCTGCTGCGTTTTATAATTTATGCCATCAGGGCCGGATTGGGATTACAAAACTGCCCTGGCACACAAAAGAGGTATAATAGATGCAGTGTGTACAGGTATATAGTATATTCCCTAGTGTTCTGATATGTGAGGTACAGGGTATAATATATGCAGTGTGTACAGGTATATAGTATATACAGCAGTGTACTGATATGTGAGGTACAGGGTATAATATATGCAGTGTATATAGGTATACAGTATATACAGTAGTGTAATATGTGAGGTACGAGGTATAATAGATGCAGTGTGTACAGGTATATAGTAAATACAGCAGTGTATTGACACCTCGTACCTCACATATCAGTACACCGCTGTATATACTATATATCTGTACACACTGCATCTATTATACCTCGTACCTCACATATCAGTACACTGCTGTATATACTATATATCTGTACACACTGCATCTATTATACCTTGTACCTCACATATCAGTGCACTGCGGTATATACTATATATCTGTACATATTGCATGTATAATACTGTGTAATATATGCAGTGTGTGTGTGTATATATATATATATTATTATAATTTTTTTTATATATATATATATACATACACACACACAGAGCAGTGTATTGATGTGAGACATAGAAGGTATAATACTGTAGATGCAGTGTTTACAGAAATATGTGGTCAGTTATACATTATGGTCTCTGTGTGTGTGAGGTACATGAGGTAGTGGTCACTGTAACTGTCTGAAGTATTATACATGAGTGAGCAATGAGTAAAAACAGGGCATGGAGGGGGGTAAATGATGAAAAGTGGAGTACCTCCTCTTACCTCTCCATTCCAGTCTGTATGGATCAATGCAGAGCTGCTTGTGAACTTCTAATACTTGCTGTTAGGGGTTGAAGGACCTGTGATGATGTCATCACAGATCCTGGCAGATATACCTTTGAAACCTAGGAACTACACCATTTTTGGTGAAGTTCCTTTGCTAGATTCTGCAGGACCTGTGATGTTGAAGATGATGTCATCATAGGTCCTGGCAGATGCACTGTTCTAACCTGGGAACTACACTTTACACTGTGCAGTTCCCTTACAGGACCTCTGATGACATCATCAAAGGTCCTTTAGCTTTAGAAAGATAAACAGGAGCAATTAGGGGGCGGGGCCTCTCCTCCACTTCAGGCCCCTCTTTCTCACGGGCCCCATAGCAGCTGCGTGATCTGCCTATGTGGTAGGTACGCCACTGGTTTTAGAGGAGAACAATAAGAAAACAATATTTTCTATTACAACTCAGGTCAGACCAGCAATCAGTCCCCCAAAGTTAATCAGACCTCAGCATACAGCCCCAATCAGACCCCCAAAAGTCAATCAGACCAGCAATCAGATCCCCAATGTCAATCAGATTTCAGATCAGACACCCAATGCCTGAGATCAACCCCCCAACCTTTAGTCATCTATCAGCCCCCATATGTCAGCCAGCAGCCCCCATATGTCAGCCAACAGCCCCTATATGTCAGCCATCAGCCCCATTATATCAACCCCTATATGTCAGCCATCAGCCCCAGTGCAAAAAAAAAAAAAAAAAAACTCACTTACCTCTCCTGCTCCTGGACGCCACCGCTTCTCACCATCACGATCCTCTTCATCCTGCTGTCGGCTGTATCGCGGCGCACAGTGTGAGGTCACAGAGCACCCTCACGCTGTGCGCAGCCCTGCACAGCTGATAGCCGAGCCGAGGACCAGAAAGCGGTGAGTACAGAACCTTCACCGCTTCCCGGTCCTCCAGTACTAATGAAGCGCTTCCATAATAGAAGACCTTTATTAGTATTTGCCCCATAAGATGCAGGAGCATTTTTCCCCCACTTTGGGGGGGGGAAAGTGCATTTTATGGGGCGAAAAATACGGTAGTCAGCACAATCACAGATCTACCACTGAAAAACATGCAGCAGTCCTGAAGCCATACCAGGGCAAACAATGGATCAAAACATAACTATACGAACCAGTGTAAGGAGAGCCAAGACTCAACGTACTTTTCGCAGACGCGCTTCTTCGGGGGGCGTATCTAACCGCATCTTCAAGCCACCTATATATACCCCTACTAATGATGCTATCAAGTTCATTATCCCCAGGGCTCGAGTCGAGGGGGAACGGGTGGGAACGGCGTTCCTGCACTTTTTTCATGGCAGGAACGCCGTTCCCAAAGTTTCAGGGCAAAAGGACTAGGAAGGAAGCGGTGAATGCTTTGTACTCACCGCTTCCTGGTCCTCGGCTGTCGGCTCTGCAGGCTGCGCAGTGCGCACAGGAGTGAGTCGCTCTGTGAAGTCACGCTGTGCGCAGCCTTCACAGCACAGCCGACAGCAAGAGAAGAGGAACGTCTGAGTCCAGGAGAGGTAAGTGTTTTTTTTTTTTCATATATTATGGGCAGTGGGCTGATGGGAGGCACTGGGGGGGGCTGATGGAGAGGCACTGGGGGGGGCTGATGGAGAAGCACTGGGGGGGGCTGATGGAGAGGCACTGGGGGGGCTGATGGAGAGGCACTGGGGGGGGCTGATTGAGAGGCACTGGGGGGCTGATGGAGAGGCACTGGGGGGGGGCTGATGGAGAGGTACTGGGGGGGGCTGATGGAGAGGCACTGGGGGGGGGCTGATGGAGAGGCACTGGGGGGGGCTGATGGAGAGGCACTGGGGGGGCTGATGGAGAGGCACTGGGGGGGCTGATGGAGAGGCACTGGGGGGGCTGATGGAGAGGCACTGGGGGGGCTGATGGAGAGGTCATTCATATTGAGATCTGATGTCTTATTGGGGATCTTATTGGGGCTGTTAGCTGAGGTCTGATTAACATTGGGGGTCTGATTGGTGGTCTGACCTGAGGTGTAATGAAATATATTTTTTTCTTATTGTCCCCCCTCTAAAACCTAGGTGCGTCTTATGGACCGGTGCGTCTAATAGGGCAAAAAATACAGTACTTGCTTGCTCCAGCCGACCTCCCCTGCCCTTTGCGAATGCCGTGACATCACGCAGAGGCACTTGGGTGAGTTCCTACACTTTTTTTCCCAGGACTTGACCCCTGATTATCCCGCATTACAACCGTAATTATAAAGTATAGAAAACAGACATCTGTTAAAGCTCTGTTATCAGCAAGATCAGCACATCTGGGTAAATTTATTACCAGTATACCAATTGGGCACTTCCTCAGAGCAAGGAGAATCTGCTCTACTGAGCAGTCCTTTGAATTACAAGCTAAGGAATTGCGCAGAAGATTTGATGAGAGGGGCTATTCAACACGTTCGATAGAGGGTGGTTATTGACAGGCTCGGATGTCCAGACGATCGGATCTCCTAAGAGACACGGTTCATCACGACATATAACACCAGATGGACAGAAGTTCAGGGAGTCCTGGGGAAACACTGGGACATACTGAAGATGGACCCACAATTGGGGATGACAATTTCAGCACACCTACAAATTACCTATAGGAGAGCCAAGAATCTCAGAGATCACTTAGTGAAGAGTCACTACATTGTAAAACAACCAGGGACCTTTGGTATGAGAGGCCCATCATGGGGCAACAAAGAATGTGGGAAGTGCGTAGCATGTGTCAATATGGATAGATCTGATGTGTTTTGGGACTCCTCGCAACATAAACAGTCTAAAATCACTTACCCAATAACATGGACAACCACGGGAGTTTTATATTGGGCCATTTGTCCCTGGAAAAAGAATTGTGTGGGGATGACCTCACGACAGTTTAAGAGGCGAATCCGTGAGCATGTGTTGCCGATACAAGCGGCTAATGAGACTGAGGAAACTGACAATTTGACAACTATTCCTAAACACTTTAAGGAAGCACATAATTGCGACAGCTCCCTCCTTCGATTTAGGGGAATTGACCAAGTGAATATATGCCCAAGAGGGGGGAATTGGAAGAAGCTTCTCAGCCAGATTGAAACATGTTGGATTTTCTTGCTAAATACTGTAACGCCATTTGATCTGAATGATGGTAACAGTTTTGCCCCTTTTTTGTAGGCCCCCTGTATGCCCCTTTGACTTAGATCTTCTGTACATTAGGTAAGATCCTAACTCGATTATTTTATACAGTTTTTTGTCTTTTGATTTCTCTTTAACAGTTAATTGTGATCTTTGTGTACAGTCGTGGCCAAAAGTTTTGAGAATTACATAAATATTGGAAATTGGAAAAGTTGCTGCTTAAGTTTTTATAATAGCAATTTGCATATACTCCAGAATGTTATGAAGAGTGATCAGATGAATTGCATAGTCCTTCTTTGCCATGAAAATTAACTTAATCCCAAAAAAACCTTTCCACTGCATTTCATTGCTGTAATTAAAGGACCTGCTGAGATCATTTCAGTAATCGTCTTGTTAACTCAGGTGAGAATGTTGACGAGCACAAGGCTGGAGATCATTATGTCAGGCTGATTGGGTTAAAATGGCAGACTTGACATGTTAAAAGGAGGGTGATGCTTGAAATCATTGTTCTTCCATTGTTAACCATGGTGACCTGCAAAGAAATGCGTGCAGCCATCATTGCATTACATAAAATTGGCTTCACAGGCAAGGATATTGTGGCTACTAAGATTGTACCTCAATCAACAATTTATAGGATCATCAAGAACTTCAAGGAAAGAGGTTCAATTCTTGTTAAGAAGGCTTCAGGGCATCCAAGAAAGTCCAGCAAGCGCCAGGATCGTCTCCTAAAGAGTATTCAGCTGCGGGATCAGAGTGCCACCAGTGCAGAGCTTGCTCAGGAATGGCAGCAGGCAGGTGTGAGCGCATCTGCACGCACAGTGAGGCAAAGACTTTTGGAAGATGGCCTGGTGTCAAGAAGGGCAGCAAAGAAGCCACTTCTCTCCAAAAAAAACATCAGGGACAGATTGATCTTCTGCAGAAAGTTTGGTGAATGGACTGCTGAGGACTGGGGCAAAGTCATATTCTCCAATGAAGCCTCTTTCCGATTGTTTGGGGCATCTGGAAAAAGGCTTGTCCGGAAAAGAAAAGGTGAGCGCTACCATCAGTCCTGTGTCATGCCAACAGTAAAGCATCCTGAGACCATTCATGTGTGGGGTTGCTTCTCATCCAAGGGAGTGGGCTCACTCACAATTTTGCCCAAAAACACAGCCATGAATAAAGAATGATACCAAAACACCCTCCAACAGCAACTTCTTCCAACAATGCAACAACAGTTTGGTGAAGAACGATGCATTTTCCAGCACGATGAAGCACCGTGCCATAAGGCAAAAGTGATAACTAAGTGGCTCGGGGACCAAAACGTTGACATTTTGGGTCCATGGCCTGGAAACTCCCCAGTTCTTAATCCCATTGAGAACTTGTGGTCAATCCTCAAGAGGCGGGTGGACAAACAACAACCCACTAATTCTGACAAACTCCAAGAAGTGATTATGAAAGAATGGGTTGCTATCAGTCAGGAATTGGCTCAGAAGTTGATTGAGAGCATGCCCAGTCAAATTGCAGACGTCCTGAAAAAGAAGGGCTTACACTGCAAATACTGACTCTGCATAAATGTCATGTAATTGTCGATAAAAGCCTTTGAAACGTATGAAGCAAGTTATAAGAACTTCTAAAGCGCAGGCAGAAGAAAAACTAGCTCAGTCTATGAAAAAAGGAGATAAGACATTCTTCAGATATATAAATGAAAAAAGGAAATTAAAACAAGGAATAACTAAATTAAAAACAAAGGACGGAAGGTATGTAGAAGAGAATAAAGGGCTAGCCGACTGCCTTAATGAATACTTCTGTTCAGTTTTTACAAAAGAAAAAGGAGAAGGACCTCCACTAGAAAGAATGACTAATAAATCGTTTGATGCATGTATCTTTACAGAGGAAGATGTTCTAAGTTTGCTGTCTAAGGTGAAGACAAATAAGTCACAGGGGCCTGATGAGATACACCCAAAATTATTAAAAGAGCTTAGTGGTGAGCTGGCAAAACCGTTAACAGATTTATTTAACCAATCATTAGTAACAGGAGTCGTCCCGGAAGATTGGAAATTGGCTAATGTCGTGCCCATTCACAAGAAAGGTAGTAGGGAGGAATCTAGCAACTATAGACCAGTGAGTCTGACATCAATAGTAGGCAAATTAATGGAAACCCTATTAAAGGATAGGATTGTGGAACATCTAAAATCCCATGGATTGCAAGATGAAAAACAACATGGGTTTACTTCAGGGAGATCATGTCAAACAAATCTTATAGATTTTTTTGACTGGGTGAATAAAATAATAGACGGTGGAGGTGCAGTAGACATCGCATATCTAGATTTTAGTAAGGCTTTTGACACTGTCCCACATAGAAGACTTATCAATAAACTGCAGTCATTGAGCATGGACTCCCATATTGTTGAGTGGATTAGGCAGTGGCTGAGTGACAGACAACAGAGGGTGGTAGTCAATGGAGAACATTCAAAACAAGGTCATGTTACCAGTGGGGTTCCACAGGGATCTGTACTGGGACCGATTTTGTTTAATATCTTCATAAGTGATATTGCAAAAGGCCTCGCTGGTAAGGTTTGTCTTTTTGCTGATGACACAAAGATAGGTAACAGGGTTGATGTTCCTGGAGGGAAACGCCAAATGGAAAAGGATTTAGGAAAACTAGAAGAATGGTCAGAACTCTGGAAACTGAAATTTAATGTGGATAAGTGCAAGATAATGCACCTGGGGCGTAAAAACCCAAGGGCAGAATATAGAATATTTGACACAGTCCTGACCTCAGTATCTGAGGAAAGGGATTTAGGAGTAATTATTTCAGAAGACTTAAAGGTGGGAAGACAATGTAATAGAGCAGCACGAAATGCCAGCAGAATGCTTGGATGTATAGGGAGAGGTATAAGCAGTAGAAAGAGTGAAGTGCTTATGCCGCTGTACAGAACACTGGTGAGACCTCACTTGGAGTATTGTGCGCAGTACTGGAGGCCATATCTCCAGAAGGATATAGATACTCTAGAGAGAGTTCAGAGAAGAGCTACTAAACTAGTATATGGATTGCAGGATAAAACTTACCAGGAAAGGTTAAAGGACCTTAATATGTATAGCTTGGAAGAAAGAAGAGACAGAGGGGATATGATAGAAACTTTTAAATACATAAAGGGAATCAACTCGGTAAAGGAAGAGAGCATATTTAAAAGAAGAAAAACTACCACAAGAGGACACAGTTTTAAATTAGAGGGGCAAAGGTTTAAAAGTAATATAAGGAAGTATTACTTTACTGAGAGAGTAGTGGATGCATGGAATAGCCTTCCTGCAGAAGTGGTAGCTGCAAATACAGTGAAGGGGTTTAAGCATGCATGGGATAGGCACAAGGCCATCCTTCATATAAGATAGGGCCGGGGGCTATCCATAGTATTCAGTATATTGGGCAGACTAGATGGGCCAAATGGTTCTTATCTGCCGACACATTCTATGTTTCTATGTTTCTATAAGTGCATCTAATTATATTTCACTACATCACATAAACAACTGAAACAAAGATCTAAAAGCAGTTTAGCAGCAAACTTTGTGAAAACTAATATTTGTGTCATTCTCAAAACTTTTGGCCACGACTGTACTTACTGTTGTTTTGTTCTTTACTTCTCCAGAAATATATGCTCCTTAATGTGTGGCAGATCGACATCTTACTTTTCCTACAGATTGACATTGGAAATGCCAATGGGGAACTGAACGTTCAGGCCACCTTTTTTGATAAATAAGGAAAGATGGATGGTTGATGTAATCTTTTGAATTTGTATTATTCCTCTAGTTGGGCTGAGATACATAGAAATTGTTGCTAATATGTGAACATTGTACACACCAGCTACCGTACAATATATCTTGGTAGCCTTATTTGATTTCTACCTATGTGTATATTTATAATTGTGGCATATATGTATAATTATTTATTTTATTTTTTTTAAGAATTCTCCCATTGTGGCATTTTAGACATATGTTGTTTATAATAATTTTATGTTTGAGTCATCTCATTTATTCACTGGGCACTTCAATCACAGTGCACGTCACCTCACTTTGCATGTATCACTTATTATTCACTTATTTATTTATAATTTATTTATTTTTTCTTATTTATTTTTGTGCATATTATGTTTACTTGTATTGAACACAATACATTATGCGCAATATGACTACAAAGGTTTATTAATCCATGGTCTAAATGATAATATTTTTGTATTTTATTCACTTCTACTGATATGTGTATATAATGTATTTTGTATTATGTAATGTATTATGTCACATCATAATGGGTAGACATTTTTTTAATTTTAATAAAATGATTAGTTTGGTCCATATTGTTTCTATGCAAGACAGTGTTCCATTATTATAATCCTGTTATATACTGTCTATGGGTTTTATATCAATTTTTTATTTTTTTATTTCACATTGTACAAAGTTATGTCTGCAGCGACAGTGGGTATATCTGAACAATTGGTTTAGGTCTTTATCTCGTTCCTTGTAGTGCTGCAGGCTGCATGGTATCTACACAATCTCTATTAGATGATCTGTGTCCTTGCAACACGTTGACATGGCAACCTTGTGGTTGGCACCTTCTTTGTATATGGATTACATGATGTGATCATGTGGGTGAGTCACCTGACACCTCTTCAGTAGTCTCCTGATAGTATTGATCACATGAGCAATCATGTGAGGGTGTCATGTGACGCATCTTGGGCAGGTCCCGGTTAGCTCCTTCTTTACACACAGATCACATTGCGATCATGTGGGGGAGTCATGTGATGTTCCGTGGGCAGGTCCTGGATGTTACATCGTGTGATTTCTATGGTGTGCATCATGCTGTGACGGCTGATGCGTTCCACATGTGAGGGATAATGAACTTGATAGCATCATTAGTAGGGGTATATATAGGTGGCTTGAAGATGCAGTTAGACACGCCCCCTGAAGAAGCACATCTGCAAAACGTATGTTGGGTCTTGGCTCTCCTTACACCGGTTCATATAGTTATGTTTTGATCTATTGCTTGCCCTGCTATAGCTTCAGGACTGCTGCATGTTTTTCAGTAGATTGGTGATTGTGCTGACTATATGGTGTGTTCTTACACCATGTGCATCTCCCACTTGGGATTTATGATACTTCCATTATTAGAATGTCAGCTTCATATCTCCCATTGAACATATGTTATAACATATAATAACATCATGGTATTTATATACTGATTGCATATAGGCAGTGTGGCATATTTACTGCCTTCCCTACTGTTGACTGCTTAATATACAGTTTAATTGGTGGATCGGGGTGTTATTTTCTATGTACGGCTCATTCAGCCTGTTGGTATATACTGTATTTGGAACCCAATGTTTATTTACAGACACCATTGCGGGCAGCAAAAATAACCTATTGACTCCAGTTTATGTGGGGAGGGCTTTCTTCCATTTCATAGCACTTTTTGCAAGGTTTTATCATTACTGATTATGTATATGATGTCCTTTTTCGATGATTTAATAAAGATATATTCTTGTATTGTCATTTTTGTGGCTCTAATTATTTAGGATTTTTTAAATATATTTCCACACATACTGTTTTGTATTTTGTTCAATTATTGGCGGTTGTTTAATATTTGGTGGAAGCATGCATATTGCACCCCTCAATCAGTATTTTGTGGAAGCAGGTATATACAGTCAGGTACATAAAAATTGGGACATTGACACAATTGTAACATTTTTGACTCTATACAGCACCACAATAGATGTCAAATGAAACTAACAAGATGTGCTTTAACTGCAGACTGTCAGCTTTAATTTGGGGGTATTTACATCTAAATCAGGTGAACGGTGTAGGAATTACAACAGTTTGCCTATGTGCCTCCCACTTGTTAAGGAACCAAAAGTAATGGGACAATTGACTTCTCTGCTTTTCCATGGCCAGGGGTGTGTTATTCCCTCATTATCCCAATTACAATGAGCAGATAAAAGGTCCAGAGTTCATTTCAAGTGTGCTATTTGCATTTTGAATCTGTTGCTGTCAACTCTCAAGATGAGATCCAAAGAGCTGTCACTATCAGTGAAGCAAGCCATCATTAGGCTGAAAAAACAAAACAAACCCTTCAGAGAGATAGCAAAAATGTTAGGCGTGGACAAAAACAACTGTTTGGAACATTCTTAAAAAGAAGGAACGCACCAGTGAGCTCAGCAACACTAAAAGACCCGGAAGACCATGGAAAACAACTGTGGTGGATGACCGAACAATTCTTTCCCTGGTGAAGAAAACAGCCTTCACAACAGTTGGCCAGATCAAGAACACACTCCAGGAGGTAGGTGTATGTGTGTCAAAGTCAACAATCAAGAGAAGACTTCACCAGAGTGAACACAGAGGGTTTACCAGAAGATGTAAACCATTGGTGAGCCTCAAAAACAGGAAGGCCAGATTAGAGTTAGGTATTGTCGCGTCCATATCGACCAGCTCTATAAACATTTCCCATGACCTAACCCCTCAGATGAACACCGTAAAAAATAAAAAATAAAAACTGTGCCAAATAAACCATTTTTTTGTCACCTTACATCACAAAAAGTACAACAGCAAGCAATCAAAAAGGCGTTTACCAACCAAAATAGTACCAATCTAACCGTCACCTCATCTTTCAAAAAATGAACCCCTACCTGAGACAATCGCCCAAAAAATAAAAAAACTATGGCTCAGAATATGGAGACACTAAAACATCATTTTTTTTGTTTTAAAAATGCTGTTATTGTGTAAAACTTACATAAATAAAAAAATGTATACATGTTAGGTATCGACCGCGATCGTATCGACTGGCTCTATAAAAATATCACATGACCTAACCCCTCAGGTGAATACCGTAAAAAATAAAAAATAAAAACTGTGCTAAATAAACCATTTTTTGTTACCTTATATCACAAAAAGTGTAATAGCAAGCGATCAAAAAGTCATATGCACCCCAAAATAGTGCCAATCAAACCGTCATCTCATCCCGCAAAAATCTTACCCTACCCAAGGTAATCGCCCAAAAACTGAAAAATTTGGGCTCTCAGACTATGGAAACACTAAAACATGATTTAATTTGCTTCAAAAATGAAATCATTGTGCAAAACTTACATAAATAAAAAAAAAAGTATACATATTAGGTATCGCCACATCCGTGACAACCTGCTCTATAAAAATATCACATGATCTAACCTGTCAGATGAATGTTGTAAATAACAAAAAATAAAAACGGTGCCAAAACAGCTATTTTTTGTTAAATTGCCTCACAAAAAGTGTAATATAGAGCAACCAAAAATCATATGTACCCTAAACTAGTACCAACAATACTGCCACCCTATCCCGTAATTTCTAAAATGGGGTCACTTTTTTGGAGTTTCTACTCTAGAGGTGCATCAGTTTTGCTTCAAATGGGACATGGTGTAAAAAAAAAAAAACAGTCCAGCAAAACCTGCCTTCCAAAAACTGTATGGCATTCCTTTCCTTCTGCGCCCTGCCGTGTGCCTGTACAGCGGTTTACGACCACATATGGGGTGTTTCTGTAAACTACAGAATCAGGGCCATAAATATTGAGTTTGGTTTGGCTGTTAACCCTTGCTTTGTAAGTGGAAAAAATTATTAAAATGGAAAATCTGCCAAAAAAGTGAAATTTTGAAATTGTCTCTCTATTTTCCATTAATTCTTGTGGAACACCTAAAGGGTTAACAAAGTTTGTAAAATCAGTTTTGAATACCTTGAGGGGTGTAGTTTATAGAATGGGGTCATTTTTGGGTAGTTTCTATTATGTAAGCCTCGCAAAGTGGCTTCAGACTTGAACTGGTTCCTAAAAATTGGGTTTTTGAAAATTTCTAAAAATTTCAAGATTTGCTTCTAAACTTTTAAGCCTTGTAACATCCCCAAAAAATAAAATATCATTCCCAAAATGATCCAAACATGAAGTAGACATATGGGGAATGTAAAGTAATAACTATTTTTGGAGGTATTAATATGTATTATAGAAGTAGAGAAATTAAAACTTGGAAATTTGCAAATTTTGGGAAATTTTGGGTAAATTTGGTATTTTTTTATAAATATTTTATTTATTTTTTTACTTCATTTTACCAGTGTCATGAAGTACAATATGTGCTGAAAAAACTATCTCAGAATGGCCTGGATAAGTCAAAGCGTTTTAAGGTTATCAGCACTTAAAGTGACACTGGTCAGATTTGCAAAAAATGGCCAAATCCTTAAGGTGAAATAGGGCTGAGTCCTTAAGGGGTTAATCAATATTTTGTGGAAGCAGGTATATTGTACCCCTAAATCTGTATTTTGTGGAAGCAGGTATATTGCACCACTCAATCTGTATTTTGTGGAAGCAGGTATCTCAAACCCCTTAATCAATATTTTGTTGAAGCAGGTGTATCGCAGGCCTCAATCAATATTTGGTGGAAGCAGGTATATAAATCCCCTTAAATAGTATTTTGTGGAATCAGGTATATAGAACCCCTTAATCAATATTTGGTGGAAGCAGGTATATTGCACCGCTCAATCTGTGTTTTGTGGAAGCAGGTATATCAAACCCCTTAATCAGTATTTTGTGGAAGCAGGTATATCGCACGCCTCAATCAGTATTTTGAGGAAGCAGGTATATCGCAGGCCTTAATCAATATTTGGAGGAAGCAGGTGTATCAAACCCCTTAATCAGTATTTTGTGTAAGCAGGTATATAGAACCCCTTAATCAATATTTGGTGGAAGCAGGTATATCTCACCCCTCAATCAGTATTTTGTGCAAGTAGGTATATCAAACCCCTTAATCAGTATTTTGTGGAGGCAGGTGTATTGCAGGCCTTAATCAATATTTGGTGGAAGCAGGTATATCAATCTCCTTTATTAGTATTTTGTGGAAGCAGGTATATACAGGGAGTGCAGAATTATTAGGCAAGTGGTATTTTTGAGGATCAATTTTATTATTGAACAACAACCATGTTCTCAATGAACCCAAAAAACTCATTAATATCAAAGCTGAATATTTTTAGAAGTAGTTTTTAGTTTGTTTTTAGTTTTAGCTATTTTAGGGGGATATCTGTGTGTGCAGGTGACTATTACTGTGCATAATTATTAGGCAACTTAACAAAAAACAAATATATACCCATTTCAATTAGTTATTTTTACCAGTGAAACCAATATAACATCTCAACATTCACAAATATACATTTCTGACATTCAAAAACAAAACAAAAACAAATCAGTGACCAATATAGCCACCTTTCTTTGCAAGGACACTCAAAAGCCTGCCATCCATGGATTCTGTCAGTGTTTTGATCTGTTCACCATCAACATTGCGTGCAGCAGCAACCACAGCCTCCCAGACACTGTTCAGAGAGGTGTACTGTTTTCCCTCCTTGTAAATCTCACATTTGATGATGGACCACAGGTTCTCAATGGGGTTCAGATCAGGTGAACAAGGAGGCCATGTCATTAGATTTTCTTCTTTTATACCCTTTCTTGCCAGCCACGCTGTGGAGTACTTGGATGCGTGTGATGGAGCATTGTCCTGCATGAAAATCATGTTTTTCTTGAAGTATGCAGACTTCTTCCTGTACCACTGCTTGAAGAAGGTGTCTTCCAGAAACTGGCAGTAGGACTGGGAGTTGAGCTTGACTCCATCCTCAACCCGAAAAGGCCCCACAAGCTCATCTTTGATGATACCAGCCCAAACCAGTACTCCACCTCCACCTTGCTGGCGTCTGAGTCGGACTGGAGCTCTCTGCCCTTTACCAATCCAGCCACGGGCCCATCCATCTGGCCCATCAAGACTCACTCTCATTTCATCAGTCCATAAAACCTTAGAAAAATCAGTCTTGAGATATTTCTTGGCCCAGTCTTGACGTTTCAGCTTGTGTGTCTTGTTCAGTGGTGGTCGTCTTTCAGCCTTTCTTACCTTGGCCATGTCTCTGAGTATTGCACACCTTGTGCTTTTGGGCACTCCAGTGATGTTGCAGCTCTGAAATATGGCCAAACTGGTGGCAAGTGGCATCTTGGCAGCTGCACGCTTGACTTTTCTCAGTTCATGGGCAGTTATTTTGCGCCTTGGTTTTTCCACACGCTTCTTGCGACCCTATTGACTATTTTGAATGAAACGCTTGATTGTTCGATGATTACGCTTCAGAAGCTTTGCAATTTTAAGAGTGCTGCATCCCTCTGCAAGATATCTCACTATTTTTGACTTTTCTGAGCCTGTCAAGTCCTTCTTTTGACCCATTTTGCCAAAGGAAAAGAAGTTGCCTAATAATTATGCACACCTAATATAGGGTGTTGATGTCATTAGACCACACCCCTTCTCATTACAGAGATGCACATCACCTAATATGCTTAATTGGTAGTAGGCTTTCGAGCCTATACAGTTTGGAGTAAGACAACATGCATAAAGAGGATGATGTGGTCAAAATACTCATTTGCCTAATAATTCTGCACGCAGTGTAGATTCCCTTAATTAATATTTTGTGGAAGAAGGTATATTGCACCGCTCAATCTGTGTTTTGTGGAAGCAGGTATATCAAACCCCTTAATCAGTATTTTGTGGAAGCAGGTATATCGCACCCCTCAATCAGTATTTTGAGGAAGCAGGTATATCGCAGCCCTTAATCAATATTTGGAGGAAGCAGGTGTATCAAACCCCTTAATCAGTATTTTGTGGAAGCAGGCCTTAATAGAACTCCTTAATCAATATTTGGTGGAAGCAGGTATATTGCACCCCTCAATCTGTATTTTGTGGAAGAAGGTATATAGAACCCCTTAATCAATATTTGGTGGAAGCAGGTATTTCACACCCCTCAATCAGTATTTTGTGGGAGCAGGTATATCAAACCCCTTAATTAGTATTTTGTGAAAGCAGGTATATTGCACCCCTGAATCTGTTTTTTTTGGAGGGCAATAGGTATATCACACCCGTTGCAAATAGTTGTTCCAATAGCGCTTGTCCCTCTATATACCTGCGGTATCACAGCAGAACCGCACATAACTGCTGCACAATACAAATGCACTATATAATTTCTATGTTAGAAAGCATATTATAGGTATATCACACCCCTCAATCAGTTTTTGGGGCAACTATTTCCAACGAAATAATAAAAAAAAGATTTTACTGCATATAACTGCAGCGCTTAACGCTGAATACAAAAAAAAAAAATTCCACCAAAATAAATCACACCAGATTTGACCACATATAACAGCATCGCTGAAAACAAGCTCCTGGGAAGGTCATGGAGCGTCGCGGTCATCCGGCATCTATTCGCTCTGCTGAAGGATAATTTTGAAAGTGTGTAGAAGCCACACAGAGTCCCCCACACTGCAGATTTATCATAGAGACATCATGGAGATTTTACCACATATAACTGCAGCGCTGAACGCTGAATAAAATTTATTTTTCCATCAAAATACTTCAATAAAGATTTTTCCACGTATAACGGAGAACGGAGTTGGAAAGGGTCTTTGGATTCCCCCCGCACTATACAGACGTCTCAGAAATGAACTGCTGCTCCCGACAACAGCTCCTGGGAAGGTCATGGAGCGTCCCGGTCATCCGGCATCTATTCACTCTGCTAAAGGATTATTTTGAAAGTTTGCAGAATTCACACGGGGCCCCCACACTGCAGATTTATCATGGAGACATCATGGAGATGTAACCACATATGACCGCAGTGCTGACCACTGAATAAATTTTGTTTTTCGACCGAAATACTTCAATAAAGATTTTACCACATATAACCGCTGCTACTTCCGTGAACCCCTGCATCACTACTTCCTGGTTAGGTAGGCTGCTGCAAAGCAGGTGCTCTACCCCGGGCACGTTTGGCTCCCGCCCTCCCACTTCTGCCACCCTGCTAAATCCCGGCCATGCTTTCAACACATATAACCGCCAACGTGAACTGAGAATGTATTTTTCTGTTTGTACTGAAATGGGCCACTAAACGCTTTCAACACATTTAACCGCCGCCAACGTGAACTGAGAATGCATTTATCTGTTTGTACTGAAATAGGCCACTGAACACTTTTGCCTCAAATAAGTGCACCAGTGAAATGCATATATATTTTTCTTTTTTTACTGTAAAAATAAGCTTTCAACATAAATAACTTCAGAAGTGAACTGAGCATATATTTTTCTTGTTGGACTGAAATAGGCCACTATACGCTTTCACCAGAATTATCTGCAGAAATACACTGAGAATATATTTTTCTTTTTTTACTGAAATACGCCCCTATATGCTTTCAACAGAAATAACTGCAGAAATGGGCCACTATACGCTGTAACTAGAAAATAATTACCGTATTTCTTGCCCCATAAGACGCACCCCCCCCCCCCCCAAAGTGGGGGAAAAAATTTCCTGCTTTTATGGGGTGAATACTAATGAGCGCTTCCATTATTAAAGTGCTCATTAGTACCGGAGGACTGGGAAGCGATGAAGACTCTGTACTCACCGCTTCCTGGTCCTCTGCTGTGTAGGATGCACACAGCGTGAGACGCTCTGTGACATCAGGCTGTGCGCGCGGTTCACAGCACAGCTGACAGCAGGAGGAAGAAGATTGCGGGCGGTGAGGAGCGGCGGCGTCCAGTTGCAGGAGAGGTAATTTTTTTTTTTTTGTTTTTTTTATCTGATCTGGGGCTGCATAAGCTGGGGCTCCATAAGCTGGAACTGCAGAAGCGAAGCTGGGGCTGCATACATGAGGCTGGGGGCTGCATATATGAGGCTGGGGGCTGCATGCATGAGGCTGCAGGCTGCATACATGAGGCTGGGGGGTTGATCTGAGGCATGGGGGTCTGATCTGAGGTCTGATTGAGGGTCTTATTAACATTGGGGGTCTGATTGAGGCTGTCAGCTGAGGTCTGATTAACATTGGGGGTCTGATTGGTGGTCTGACCTGAGGTGTAATGAAAAATATTTTTTCTTATTGTCCTCCTCTAAAATCTAGGTGCGTCTTATAGGGCGAAAAATGCTGTAAATAGTGCAGTGTGTATATATTTTTCTTACTTTACTGAAATATGCCCCTATACGCTTTCACCAGAAATAACTGCAACAGTGCAGTTCGTATATATTTTTCTTGTTGTACTATAATACGCCCCTATACGCTTTCAACAGAAATAACTGCAGAAGTGAAATGCATATATATTTTTTTGTCGTACTGAATAAGATACTACGATATAAGCCACTAAAGGCTTTCCAACATAACACTTGCAGCCCAATAACAAAAAGCTGGAATGACAGAGCTGTCTAATGACTATTTGGATCCCAAAATAATCGTTCCCTGCACTTGTAAATTACTTTCCTATCAATGTCCCTAGCGCCTTCTGACGTCTCTCCCTGCACTAAGATGCTGCGAAATGATTCCTCCCTATCCTTTCCCTGCACTTATAAATCCTTTTTTCTGTTATTTTTTTTAAACATAGAGGTTTTTCCAATAGCTGTCCCTAGCGCCTTCACACGTCTGTCCCTGCACTCTGAACGTTGGAAAATGGCAGAATCTAAAATGGCTGCCGTATTTATAGTGCTGTGATGTCACAGGGCTGGCTGGCTGCCGATTGGCTGCATGCAGGCATGTAAATCAGGGTGATCCCACCTTCCCAGAGTTCCTTGCCCCATGTCCTCAGTCCTCACACGTGTAGCTGCCATTTTAGGAAAATTGCAATTCGTTACCACGAAGCGCGATGAAAATTTGCATTCATTACTAATCGTAGTTTTCCTGAAATTCGGATCGAATCCCACTTTGTCAGCTTTGATTCGCTAATCTCTACTTAATATGCATCCCATACGTTTCCTATTGTTTCACATTAACTGCTGTTAATACAGCAGTGGATTTGACTGTGGAGTGACATGCCACCTCTTGATACCCATAATCACACACAGATTAGCTTTGTTTAGATTTGAACTAAAACAACAATATAATAATAATAATCTATCCTTCTAATGTACATTTTGTTAAGAATCAGGCCTCAATAGATATTAGGGACAGAAGAACTAACAAAAATAATGAAGTTGCTTTTAGAATACCAACTACTCTAAATCATCATCATGACTTGAGGGTTGCACTTTTGGGCTGCATCTACTTACCTTATAAAGATCCAAATGTTTCATCAGTGCCACAAATGCTATTGTGTAAATAGCTAAAGACAAAGAGGAATTCAACAATCCCATAATAAAAGTTAGATCAGCTCACCCATCTTATCTGATTGTTTGCTCCAGTGCACAGAGTTTACCCCCACTGTTCCACTTTACATTTCAAAATGTTATACAATGGGTCACTTACTGTTTGCTCCTGTGAGGATTCTAAACTAGGAACCAGAACCACCACTGTTTTCTAGAATGAAGTAATTTGCAGTATTGGTCTAGTTCTCCTATAGATGCCAAATCATTGACAGTGTTTATTTGGATGGATTCACACAATACAGATTTTGTTGCATAAATTTCTGCAAATAAAATCTGTTCCATTGACAACAAGCACATGGATTTCTGCTAGTTCCATTCAGATGAATTGAACATTCACATACATTTATACAATAAATCTGCCAACTTTGAATCCACGCTTAGTAAAAATTATATCTAACTGCTTTCTTCAACTTCTGAGTTAACTTAAATGTGCCTCTTATGCTAAATATTATTGCATTTTGTAATGTGTGCTACAAAAAAACAACAACTCAGAAGCAATAACATTGGTAGTGTCTTTGTAGGTGCCAAGATTAGTAAACTCTCATGGATGGAAAACTGTCATTTAGTAAAAATTGTAAAAGAATGCAAAAATTATTTAAGGGACCTAAATCTTCACTGAAACCCCAAAAGTACAGCAATGTGCTGCACCTTTAGGTTTCATCTACTTTGTCCAGATTTTCTAGCATGCAGAGTTCAAATCCCATTGTCACATTATTATGACACCTTCTTACTTTCAATGTTCACAACGCATAGATCATGAAGAAAGTCTTGTGTCATGCGCTTGCTAGGTGGGTATATATGGTGTGATAGGCTGTCCCTCATTGCTGTGATGGGTAAAAGGGACGATTTATTACAGCTGCAAAAAGGTATGATTATTGGCTTTTGGGCTAAGGGTGGCATCATTGTGAATAAGCGATGTGGAAACTGCAAAACACCACGTGCCACTGATGTGAAACGTGAATATCGTATATGAAGGTGCGCGAGCGCAGACAGCCACACTACAGTTGCATTGGCAGAAAAGGCTTCAATTTTCATATCACAATTAGACATCTGATGATTGGCAAAGGTTTGCCTTCTCTTTTTTTTTTTGGGGCACTCTCTGAGCCAACTCAGCCATGTGGTAGGCATTCTCAACTCATTTAGGGATGATTCCATCCTTACATATTACATGCACCTATGCATGCTAATTGTCTTCTCTTCTTCTCTGGGGCAGATGAGATATTTGGAAGAGTTGGAAGAGTATGACCAAGACTTCCAAGTACTACCCTGGCCCCCTAATTCCCCAAGACTTGAACTCAATTGAGCATCTGTGGGACCACCTCAATCGTCGTGTTTGCTCTATGAAACCTCCACCATGCACCCTTCAGAGGCTGTGAGATGCACTGCAGTCAGCATGGCTTTAGATTCCTTTGACAAACCTACAAACTGCAAAAACCAGCTCACCAGTTTCCTTATGAAACTGCATCTTCCCAGTGCACAAATCCCACTAGACATGTTTCACTTACTTGGTCAATGTACTAGTAAAAGGATCCGGCACTTGGCAACATTGCAAATTGTACCTGTGACAAATTGCCAGGACCTTAGTGAGTCACTCCCAGCCCATTTAGCTGTGTCCATGCTGCACTTGGTGGTTACTCTGAATATTATCTGGTGGTCATAATAATGTGACTCGACTGTGTTCATTTAATGCATCCGTACTCATACTGGAAAAACCAAGCAGTGCCAATGAAACCCAATAGGTGCAGACAGCTCTGAGAAGAGCTGCTGCACCTTTGTGGTTTAACTAAACATTTTGATCGCCTTTACATAGACTAAGGGTAATTATAAAATGATAATGGTAAGCATTTGTTCACATTTAGCAAAAATGCTGTCGATTTTTATTAAGTTTTGTGGGTAGATAATCTGAGATTTTAAGAGTCTTCAACCACACTCTGCTGAGAAAATATCAATTCTTTTTGAGGATTTTCACCATAGATTTAACACAATTCAATGTCATTCATTGAAATCCTTAGAATTCGCAGTAAAATCTGCTACAAAATCTACATATATCACAGTTTTTGTGCGGATACACCCTAAAAATAGAATATATATAAAAAAATATATAAAATATAATAAGACAACTATTACATTTTATTAAGAAACACATTTTAATTTGTATTACTTATTGGTTTTCTTGTAAGATTTTTTGAAATATCCCTCCTTGTATACATAGAAATCACTTGTACATTTGAACTGGCACGGAAATTAACAGTGATACTTGTTTCCTCACAGGATTGGATTTAGGGGGGTGATGTAGACAGTTGCCCCCTAGACAACTCAACCAAACAGGATTCAATATGTCCAGCCTTTGTGTGTGGATTGATAAGGCCTAGATAAGATGTATACTAGTCTAGAACAACTATCTGGGTACACACTGTTATATTATACGTACTTCCATTAGGAATATACACAGTGTGTAGAAATGCTAAAATGATTGCACTTAATGAAAACACCTGTAAGGATATACTATGATCATTGTCCAAAACCACATGCTGAAAACTCAGATACTGCTACCAATACCAATCTTCCTTAACCACTCCTATTGTTAGGAAGCTAAGGCTACCCCTAGGGTCTTCATCAGAGCCTGCTTCAAAGCAGAATGGACTTGGCTGCAGGTACCCATGTTATGTCTGCAAAAGTAAGGTAGCAGAGAACTGATGCCAGTTCGCTAGAAGCAAACCTCCCAGAATGACTGGGGGAGCAAAGAGTAGTAAACAAGCAGGGTGAGAAAGAGCAGAGATTGTTAGTAACAAAACAGTGAAGAAGAGGTTAATCCAGAAATTAGCCACAGTCAGAATGCCAGGAAAATCCGTAGAAGCCAAGTCAGCATATGAGGGATTAATCCACAAAACAAGCCACAGTCCAATACCACATACCATAAGAATCAGTAGAAGCCAAGTCAGTAGACTAGAGTTAAATCCAGAACACAAGCCACAGTTAGATATCAGGAGCTCAGATGCAGAAGTAATGAGTTGTAGACAGTGAAGGAACCTGGATAGCAAACAAAAATCACAGGTGAGGTGCAGTCTTAAATCACCTGCCTAGCTCTGGGAATGGGCACTGAGCCATGAACCTGATAAGTTGACCACCTGAAGCTTGACTGGTTGACATAACAAACCTCTCATAACAGCCATGCACAGTATCTTGGCTGTGTAAACACCTTCTCGATATCTAGTTAGACTTGTGTAAAAGGCATTCAATGAATCATTTAGCTCTGGGAATGGGCACTGAGCCAGGAACCTGATAAGTCGACCACCTGGAGCTTGACTGGTTGACATGGCAAACCTCTCAGTACAGCCAAGCACAGTATCTTGGCTGGGTAAGCTCCTTGACAACACCTTCTCGATATCTAGTTAGCCTTGTGTAAAAGGCATTCAATTAATAGTAATGAGCAGTATAGGCGATATTTGTTTTCATGATATTTCGCCAATTCTTCGCATAATATTCACAATAAATTCGCGAATTCTAGAATTTTTGATCTCGTCATTATTTTCGCGATTGCGCAAATCGGCACTAATGATGCGCATATTTTTTTGCGCAATACATGCAACTACATTTTATCAGTAAGTATTGTTGTCACATCACAGCACTATGTCTTTAGCATGTATGTATGGACAGCAGAGAAACAGTAATTCCTATCACACTACCTAACATCCTGCACTGGAACCTATCAGATACTCTATATCACTATCTAACCTACACTGAGTATCTCCCACTAACTATCTGTATTATATATATGAGCTAACTAACTATCTAATGTAATTGTATAAGGAATAGGATCCAGATGAAAGCACAGAGCACAGGAATGTCACTGCTCTCTCTCTCAGAACTGCCAAAAAAATGCAGAAAATGGCTGCTGGGGATTTTCTTATATAGTAAGGGGGTAGGCAACTTTCCTATTGGTTGCTAGGGATGTTGCTAAGCTCTGACAAAGATATTGAAGCCTTCTCATTGGCCCACAAGCAAGAAGGGAGGTTACTGATGAAAAAAAAAATCTAGAATATTCGCAATTATGAATATATAGCACTATATCCTACATCGAATTCTCGAAGTGCCAAAATTTGCGATAAAAATTTGCTTAAATTACTAATCTTAAAATTAGAAAGGATTAAGATCTGAGAAGTCATAAACTATCCTCTTTAGAGCACAATTGAGTTATAGGTCTGCTGTTATGTTAAATATCTATGCATGTTGAATTACTCCTTGAAATGACTGTTTAGGCACGAAAATCAATGATTCCATGAATAGCATAAACATACTTTGCAGAAAGGCAAATTTACAATATTATGTTGTATTCAATATTCACACATTTTTAAAACTGCTAAAAATGGTTTGGCAATAAAATTGTACTTGCAATTCTGCTTTCATTTTCCAACCGCATAAGTATAAAAATTGCCAAAATGTAGATAAGAAAACCACTGCAAAATAATGAAGAAAGGAATGACATTTTAAATTATGACAAATGTGGTCAATATAACTGGGGTTTTACTCTCAATAAAAAAGAAACAATTTTCTAGTTTTATTCTTTTCCTGATCAAGTAATATATTTGAGATTTAAAATTATTATTTTAACACTTGAGTGCTGATAGTTTTGCTACTATAACCTCACAAATAATGAATGATGTGAGAAATTTAGTAATCTCTCTCACAGATGAATAATGAAGCTATTTTTTGATTGAATGGAATGGTTGTGTAGCCAATCAGAACAAAGTTTATCTTGACAACCCAATAAACTGCCTACCAATTGTGCATTTTTTTTAGCAATGCCTGGTTTCAATATGAATTCTTTACAGTCTCCAATATATGGTACGATCTTACAAGGTCAATGACATTGATACATAATTCAAAAATTATCTAATTTAGTATAAAATGCATTACCTCATAGGATTGCTGTATCCTAGGAAAGGCAGAATCATAGCAGCAGGAGCACTAAGAAGTGCAGTCCAATGACCAACTATATAATGTAGCTTTCCGGGTGAAGACTTTCTGCTTAGCACACTTGTCCGTGCCACTATCATAATTACCACAGGCTAGCATCACCTGTTCCTCCCTAGGCTGGGAGTCCTATATGAGTACATCACATCTTTCTTATCAGAGTGATCTCAACTGGCTCCAAATAAGACTTAAAAAGCCTAACCTTTGGACTGGCCTAAAGAATAGAGTGGGACCATCTCTTCTCAATCCAGAAACCCGGCCATTTTCTGGGTTATTACACGTCAAATACAGCCTGATTTTATAACCCTCTGTGACACCTAACTATTATTAATTGACTGCTTCACTAATTACATATTCTATTTTTTGTTCTTCAAAATTATCTCTAACCTCTAACAGGGAGAGTCCAAAATGTCATTCACAGCTTTTGAGGAAGACTGAAGCACTTTCAATTTGAGTCAAATCGATTCAGGTCCAAATTGAATTAGACACCAAATTCTGTTGAATGTGACCCACAAAGAATCTTCCGAAATGCGCTTACTGCTATTGGTCACCTGTTTTAGGGAACATAATAATAGCTATTAGCCATTCATGAACCTAATGGTCTTTTAACAGCAATCTCAGCCCTGAACAAGCATCGGTTGATAATATAGAAGTTTTTTTCTTCAAAATTGTCTCTAACCTACTTTAACGACAGCATTATTATATCCAAAGGTGGCTAGTAGAGACGAGCAAGTTGATCTGTAGAGTCAAAATTAGACTTTGGATTCTATAGAATCAGAATATCATGTGATTCAATGAAGGGGATTTTTTGCAAGGAGGGAGACAAAGATAGAGTCCAAAATGTCATTCACAGCTTTTGAAGACTAAAGCACTTTCAATTTGAGTGAAATCGATTCAGGTCCAAATTGAATCAGAAACCCAATTCTGTTAAATGTGACCCATATAGGATCTCCAGAAATTCGATCATTACTGTTGGCCAGCTATTTTAGGGAACAAAATAATACTGGCTATTAGCCATTCATGAATCAAAGGGTCTTTTAATATGGGCAATCTCAGCCCTGAACAAGCACCAATTGATGATATAGAAGTCCCCCCCCATTGTTTATTCCCCCTTGAATATTGTCGGCAGCACATCACCTGTTTACATGGGTGGTGTGCTGCCGACATACCACTGTATTTAATACTGCATTAAAGATAAGATCACCTGACAAAACAAGCATTTGGTCACTTGTTTGGGGATTGATCAGTTTGCTGTGTATTAGTGGCAAAATTAAAATATATTTGCCGTCCAGCGTTGCATTAATCTGTTGAAAAGCCTTTTATGATGTGTAAAAGTAGAAAAAAATGGAAATTAAGGCCTAATTGCCATTCAGCGGTGCAGTTATATGTGGTGAAGTCCTTTTCGTGGGATGGACCGAATTACGTAGTGATGAAATTTTTTATGTGAAACAGGCTTTTTTTTGTAAAATTGATGGGTGATAGTAGACTTTCTTCTGTATGAACCAAATTCCATTATCCTTTCATTGGTGAAATTTTTTATTTCAACCATGTTTTCTTGAGGAAAATTGATGGGTGATTGAACACCTCCTTTTGCGAGATAGACCGAATTATGTCGTCGTGGGTCCAGCAGACTTTGCCTTTACCATCTATTCACAATTAAATCAATCAGCTTCACTAAGTTTAAAACATTCATGACAGGAGAGCCTCTGTTTTGGAGTCCAAGTCCAGTTTCTTAAGATCAGGAGTTCCATCAGAATTGTGCATAACAATCTTGCTCCCTGTGCAAAGCTATAACAAAAGGACTCCGTAGGCATACACATCAGAGGAAGCTGAAGCTGGTTGCCCCAATTTTAATTCAGGAGCAGTAAACAGCGGGAAGCAAATAGAGGTGGCTGAACTCCGCTGCTCTGTATCTCTTGTGAAGTCAATGTCTCCAGTAATACCCCTCTCGCGATTGACAGCATATACATTATTTTCATGTAGAGATCTAAGAATTATGTTGGAGGCATGTAGTGTATGGAAGCCATGTGCGACCCCTCTCAATTTAGGGCCTACTTGCCGTTCAGCGGTGCAGTTATATGTGGTAAAGCCCTTTTTGCTGTGAAATTTTTTATGTGACATTGGCTTTTCTTCAGAAAATTTATGGGTGAATGTACAACTCCTTTTGCTGTATGGACAGACTTACTTAGCGGTGAAAATCTTTATGTGACACTGGATTTTTTTCTGAAAATTTATGGGTGAATGTACACCTCCTTTTGCGGTATGGACCGACTTACTTAGTGGTGAAAATTTTTATGTGACATTGACTTTTTTTCAGAAAATTTATGGGTGAATGAACACCTCCTTTTGCGGTATGGACCGACTTAGTGGTGAAAATCTTTATATGGCACAGGTTTTTCTCCGGAAAATGTATGGGTGATTGTACACCTCCTTTTGTGGTATGGGCCGAATTGTGTAGTGGTGAACTGTGTTATGGGAAACAGGCTTTTTTTGGTAAAATTGATGAGTGACTGTACACCTTCTGTTGCTGTGTGGGCTGAATTACGCAGTATTGAAATTTTAAATTTAAAAGTAAACTCCGCTGTTCTGTATCTCTTGTGAAGTCAATGTCTCCAAATATGCCCCTCTTGCGATTTACACCAAATATATTATTTTCATGTAGAGATCCAAAAACTATGTTGGAGGCATGCAGTGTAAGCCGCGACCCCTCTCATCACTCTCACGCTGTTCTGAACCTGGTTTGCCTGGGTGAATGAAGTCACACAGGGGAGGAACTGCTCCGTGTCTTTCAGCAACAAATCGAATCCTAGCTTTCTCTCCGACAATTGAAAATCGGAATCATGGTGACCTACAATGGGAAGAACATGGAGTTGGCGCTGCATCCAGGAGTGCTGAGCCATGCGCCCTGCATGGCACACATGCTCAGTCTGGTTGTCAAGCGGTTCCTGAAGTCTTCCACCCATCTGCAAGACATCCTAAAAATGGCCAGGAAACTTTGCATTCACTTCAGCCACTCGTACACCGCAAAGCACACCCTCCTTGAGCTGCAGCGGCAGAACAGCATTCTCCAACATAGGCTGATATGCAACGTTTTCAACCATTGGAATTCCACCCTCCATATGTTGGACCGACTGTACGAACAGAGAAAGGCCATTAACGATTTCTTGATTATCCAAGCTGACAGGAGTAGTCCCCTGTGTAACTTCGATGTTAACCAGTGATAGCTCATGCGTGACACCTGCCGCTTGCTCAGGTCCTTTGAGAAGGCCACGTTATATGTCAGTCGCAAGGACTATGAGATGAACAATGTAATTCCACCGCTTCATGTCCTGGAACTGATGCTGGTAAATCTGGCTGGTCAGGTGTAGTGATGGACGAACATCAGCCGGGACATTTCGCGAACGTGCATTCTCGATCAAATGTTCACGAACTGCTTGTTTGCGGTGGGCCCCATTCACTTTAGTGGCAGGTGAACCTGAAAAAACTTCTGGTCATATTTGCAGCCACCAAATACTTACTAGAAGTGCACAAATAGTCCCACAACATGGACAGTGACATACCAAAGGGGATCAATGGCAGAAATTCCCAGAAAAAATATGTATTTTAATCAGGGACCATTTTTAAGCATCTTAAATAGTAATGATTGAGCACCAAAGTATTTGGGTGTTCGGTCCGAACACATTGCTATATTCGTGTGCTCGGCCGAGCACCCGAGTATAATGGGAGTTAATCAGAACGATCCATTTGGATGTCTGCCCTATCAACTTTGGAGCAATTTTTCAACAAGGACCTTCTGGTATAGCACCGTTTTGCTTGTCCTCTCCACCGGAGGAATGAGAGATGAGAAGTTCTCTTTGTAGCGGGGGTCGAGAAGGGTCAACAACCAGTAATCCATGTTGTCTAAAATGCATATAACGCACGGGTCATGGGAAAGGCAGCCTAACATGAAGTCAACCATGTGTGCCAGAGTACCTGTAAAGGATTGTAGGTGAGGGCATGCAGGTGAGCTGACCCTGTAAAACATTATATGCGAGGGCCTGCAGTTGAGCTGACCATGTAAAACATTATATGCGAGGGCCTGCAGTTGAGCTGACCCTGTAAAACATTATATTAGAGGGCCTAAAGGTGAGCTGACCCTGTAAAACATTATATGCGAGGGCCTGCAGTTGAGCTGACCCTGTAAAACATTATATGCGAGGGCCTGCAGATGAGCTGACCCTGTAAAACATTATATTCGAGGGAATTATATGCGATGAATAAGCATGTTGATATGATGGAAGAGGACGAGGAGGATCAGAAAAGGAAGATTCAACCATATACACATAAAGGAGGGCCTCACAAAGTGGAGAGGGTGTCAGCAGTAAGTTGTGTTGAAGTCACTGATTATTTTGCCCTTCCCTTGATCCGTCAGAACAATAACCCCCATAAAATGTATCCTATCTGTGGAGCATCCGCCTTCACTTGGTCAGCATTTGGTAAGTAATCCACCAGTATTGCTGAAGCCACAGAGTGGCCCAAAGACAGAGTCTGGAGGTGGCAGCAGCTTCAGAAGGAGGCCACAGAGTGGCACAATGAGAGAGTGTGGAGGTGTCAGCAGCAGATGCATCAGGAGGAGGCCACAGAGTGGCACAATAACAGTGTGGAAGTGGCAGCAGCAACATCAGGAGGCCACAGAGTTGCACAATGACAGAGTGTGGAGATGGCGGCAGCAGCAGCATCAAGAGGAGGCCACAGGGTGGCACAATGACAGTGTGAAGAGGCGGACGCATCAGGAGGCCACAGAGTGGCACAATGACATAATGTGGAGGAGGCAGCAGCAGCATCAGGAGGAGGCCACAGAGTGGCACAATTACAGTGTGGAGGTGGCAGCAGCAGTATGAGGAGACCACAAAGTGACACAAAGACTGAGTGTGGAGGTGGCGGCAGCAGCATCAGGAGGAGGCCACAAGGTGGCACAATGGAAGTGTGGAGGTGGCAGCAGCAGCTGCATCAGGAGGAAGCCACAGGGTGGCACAATAACAGTGTTGAGGTGGCAGCAGCATCAAGAGGCCACAGAGTGGCAAGGTGACATAGTGTGGAGGTGGCAGCAGCATCTAGAGACCACAAAGTGGCAAGGTGACATAGTGTGGAGGTGGCAGCAGCATTAGGAGACCACATAGTGGCAAGGTGACATAGTGTGGAGGTGGCAGCAGCAGCAGGAGAACACAGAGTGGCTAGGTGACATAATGTGGAGGTGACAGCAGCATCAGGAGACCACATAGTGAGCCAGTGACAGAACAGGGAGGTGGGTGGCAATACCAGTACCAGCTGAAGATGGTGGGTGAAAGAAGGAGCACTTGGCATCAGACGGGTGGCAGCATCAGCAGAATAGTCGCTGAGGCAGGTAGCCAGTAGAAACTGTCTCTTTTGTTAAAGTGTTGGTGTGGCACCATGGATGATCTAGTTGGATGCATAAGGCATTGGTGGGTGGAAATCCAGGCAGATCCATGCCTGATTCATCTTGACAAAGGTCAGTCTCTCCACATTTTGGGTGGACAGGCAAGTTCTTCTTGGGGTAACTATGGCCCCCGCCACACTAAACACCCGCTCTGATGCCACACTAATGGCCGGGCAGGGCAGCTTCTCCAGGGAAAACTCTGCCAGTTGCGTCCACAAATCCAGTTTGGCTGCCCAGTAATTCCGCGGATCTTCATTGTGGGGTAGCAGGGTGCTGTCCAAGTATGCCACCACCTGCTGGTTCAGGTTCTGCTCCAGGTCTAGCTGCTGCTGCTGGTGAGTAGTTTCTTCACTAAGCTGGTGAAGAAAGCTGCTCATCAGCGACTCTAGACTCAAGTTGCTGCTGATGGAGCTGGAACTGCTCCTACCACTAGAGATGTTCCGAACTATTCGCCAGCGAACAGTTCCTGGCGAACATAGCTTGTTCGCGTTCGCCGCGGCGGGCGAACATATGCGATGTTCGGTCCGCCCCCTATACATCATCAATGAGCAAACTTTGACCCTGTACCTCACAGTCAGCAGATACATTCCAGCCAATCAGCATACCCTCCCTCCCAGACCCTCCCACCTCCTATTAACCACCTCAGCCCCTATAGCTTAAACACCCTTAATGACCAGGCCACTTTTTACACTTCTGACCTACACTACTTTCACCGTTTATTGCTCGGTCATGCAACTTACCACCCAAATGAATTTTACCTCCTTTTCTTCTCACTAATAGAGCTTTCATTTGGTGGTATTTCATTGCTGCTGACTAGGGATGAGCGAACCCGAACTGTATAGTTCGGGTTCGTACCGAATTTTGGGGTGTCCGTGACACGGACCCGAACCCGAACATTTTCGTAAAAGTGCGGGTTCGGGTTCGGTGTTCGGCGCTTTCTTGGCGCTTTTTGAAAGGCTGCAAAGCAGCCAATCAACAAGCGTCATACTACTTGCCCCAAGAGGCCATCACAGCCTTGCCTACGATTGGCCAGTGCAGCATGTGACCCAGCCTCTATATAAGCTTGGGTCACGTTGCGCTGCACGTCACTCTGCTGATTCAAGCATAGGGAGAGGTTGCAGCTGCGACGTTAGGGCGAGATTAGGCAGATTAACTCCTCCAAAGACTTCATTCTGTGATCGATCTGCAGCTGTGGATCATTGAAGTGCTAATATTGACTTGCTCACTTTTTTGAGGCTGCCCAGAGCGTTTTTAGATCACTTTTTTTCTGGGGTGATCGGCGGCCATTTTGTGACTTGTGGTGCGCCAGCACAAGCTATCACCAAGTGTATTTAACCATCAATAGTGGGGTTATTTTGTGCTATATCCTACATCAGCTGCAGGCTGAGCCTGTGTCACCCAAGTGCATTTAACCATCAACAGTCTGGTTATTTTTTGGCCATATACTACATCTGGTGCAGGCTGAGCCTGTGTCACCCAAGTGCATTTAACCATCAACAATGTGGTTATTTTTTGGCCATATACTACATCAGGGGCAAGTTGAGCCTGTTACCCAGCGCCTAAAAAATAGACCTGACATTTCTATTCAACCAAATCTGTACTGTTTTAGCTGGTCAAGTTATTTGTAGTGACCGTAAAAGCACTTTTTTTTTTCTGGGTTGAAAAACTATTCACAAATTTGCCATTCTCAGAATAACTAGTTTCTGCTATATGAGGCCAACTTGAAATCTATCCCAAAAAGGATATCTGACATTGAAGGTGCTGATAGTGTCATTCAGAAAAACCTAAGACACACGCTACCATGCAGATAGAAGTCTGATTCTGTGATTAAACCTATACCTGTCACACAGCGGAAAAAAAAACAGGCCTCACATTTCTATTCAACCAAATCTGTACTGTTTTAGCTGGTCAAGTTATTTGTAGTGACCGTAAAAGCACATTTTTTGTTCTGAATTGAAAAACTATTCCCAAATTTGCCATTCTCAAAATAACTAGTTTCTGCTATATGAGGCCTACTTGAAATCTATCCCAAAAAGGATATCTGACATTGAAGGTGCTGATAGTGTCATTCAGAAAAACCTAAGACACACGCTACCATGCAGATAGAAGTCTGATTCTGTGATTAAACCTATACCTGTCACACAGCGCAAAAAAAAAAAGGCCTCACATTTCTATTCAACCAAATCTGTACTGTTTTAGCTGGTCAAGTTATTTGTAGTGACCGTAAAAGCACACTTTTTGTTCTGGGTTGAAAAACTATTCCCAAATTTGCCATTCTCAAAATAACTAGTTTCTGGTATATGAGGCCTACTTGAAATCTATCCCAAAAAGGATATCTTACATTGAAGGTGCTGATAGCGTCATTCAGAAAAACCTAAGACACACGCTACCGTGCAGATAGAAGTCTAATTCTGTGATTAAACCTATACCTGTCACACAGCGCAAAAAAAAAACAGGCCTCACATTTCTATTCAACCAAATCTGTACTGTTTTAGCTGGTCAAGTTATTTGTAGTGACCGTAAAAGCAGACTTTTTGTTCTGGGTTGAAAAACTATTCCCAAATTTGCCATTCTCAAAATAACTAGTTTCTGGTATATGAGGCCTACTTGAAATCTATCCCAAAAAGGATATCTTACATTGAAGGTGCTGATAGTGTTATTCAAAAAAACCTAAGACACACGCTACCGTGCAGATAGAAGTCTAATTCTGTGATTAAACCTATACCTGTCACACAGCGCAAAAAAAAAAACAGGCCTCACATTTCTATTCAACCAAATCTGTACTGTTTTAGCTGGTCAAGTTATTTGTAGTGACCGTAAAAGCAACTTTTTTGTTCTGGGTTGAAAAACTATTCCCAAATTTGCCATTCTCAAAATAACTAGTTTCTGCTATATGAGGCCTACTTGAAATCTATCCCAAAAAGGATATCTTACATTGAAGGTGCTGATAGTGTCATTCAGAAAAACCTAAGACACACGCTACCGTGCAGATAGAAGTCTAATTCTGTGATTAAACCTATACCTGTCACACAGCGCAAAAAAAAAACAGGCCTCACATTTCTATCCAACCAAATCTGTACTGTTTTAGCTGGTCAAGTTATTTGTAGTGACCGTAAAAGCACATTTTTTGTTCTGGGCTGAAAAACTATTCCCAAATTTGCCATTCTCAAAATTGTGGTGAACGGGAACAATGAGGAAAACATCTACTAAGGGACGCGGACGCGGACGTGGACATGGTCGTGGTGGTGTTAGTGGACCCTCTGGTGCTGGGAGAGGACGTGGCCGTTCTGCCACAGCCACACGTCCTAGTGTACCAACTACCTCAGGTCCCAGTAGCCGCCAGAATTTACAGCCATATTTGGTGGGGCCCAATGCCGTTCTAAGGATGGTAAGGCCTGAGCAGGTACAGGCATTAGTCAATTGGGTGGCCGACAGTGCATCCAGCACGTTCACATTATCTCCCACCCAGTCTTCTGCAGAAAGCGCACAGATGGCGCATGAAAACCAAGCCCATCAGTCTGTCACATCACCCCCATGCATATCAGGGAAACTGTCTGAGCCTCAAGTTATGCAGCAGTCTCTTATGCTGTTTGAAGACTCTGCTGCCAGGGTTTCCCAAGGGCATCCACCAAGCTCTTTCCCAGGGGTGGAAGAGATAGAATGCACTAACGCACAACCACTTATGTTTCCTGATGATGAGGACATGGGAATACCACCTCAGCACGTCTCTGATGATGACGAAACACAGGTGCCAACTGCTGCGTCTTTCTGCAGTGTGCAGACTGAACAGGAGGTCAGGGATCAAGACTGGGTGGAAGACGATGCAGGGGACGATGAGGTCCTAGACCCCACCTGGAATGAAGGTCGTGCCACTGACTTTCACAGTTCGGAGGAAGAGGCAGTGGTGAGACCGAGCCAACAGCGTAGCAAAAGAGGGAGCAGTGGGCAAAATCAGAACACCCGCCGCCAAGAGACTCCGCCTGCTACTGACCGCCGCCATCTGGGACCGAGCACCACAAAGGCAGCTTCAAGGAGTTCCCTGGCATGGCACTTCTTCAAACAATGTGCTGACGACAAGACCCGAGTGGTTTGCACGCTGTGCCATCAGAGCCTGAAGCGAGGCATTAACGTTCTGAACCTTAGCACAACCTGCATGACCAGGCACCTGCATGCAAAGCATGAACTGCAGTGGAGTAAACACCTTAAAAACAAGGAAGTCACTCAGGCTCCCCCTGCTACCTCTTCTGCTGCTGCCGCCTCGGCCTCTTCTGCTGCTGCCGCCGCCTCGGCCTCTTCTGCTGCTGCTGCCGCCGCCTCGGCCTCTTCTGCTGCTGCTGCCGCCGCCTCGGCCTCTTCCTCTGCCTCTGGAGGAACGTTGGCACCTGACGCCCAGCAAACATGGGATGTACCACCAACACCACCACCTGCGTCACCAAGCATTTCCACCATGTCACACGGCAGCGTTCAGCTCTCCATCTCACAAACATTTGAGAGAAAGCGTAAATTCTCACCTAGCCACCCTCGATCCCTGGCCCTGAATGCCAGCATTTCTAAACTACTGGCCTATGAAATGCTGTCATTTAGGCTGGTGGACACACACAGCTTCAAACAGCTCATGTCACTTGCTGTCCCACAGTATGTTGTTCCCAGCCGCCACTACTTCTCCAAGAGAGCCGTGCCTTCCCTGCACAAACAAGTGTCCGATAAAATCAAGTGTGCACTGCGCAACGCCATCTGTGGCAAGGTCCACCTAACCACAGATACGTGGACCAGTAAGCACGGCCAGGGACGCTATATCTCCCTAACTGCACACTGGATAAATGTAGTGGCGGCTGGGCCCCAGGCGGAGAGCTGTTTGGCGCACGTCCTTCCGCCGCCAAGGATCGCAGGGCAACATTCTTTGCCTCCTGTCTCCTCCTCCTCCTACTCAGCTTCCTCCTCCTCTTCTTCCACCTGCTCATCCAGTCAGCCACACACCTTCACCACCAACTTCAGCACAGCCCGGGGTAAACGTCAGCAGGCCATTCTGAAACTCATATGTTTGGGGGACAGGCCCCACACCGCACAGGAGTTGTGGCGGGGTATAGAACAACAGACCGACGAGTGGTTGCTGCCGGTGAGCCTCAAGCCCGGCCTGGTGGTGTGCGATAATGGGCGAAATCTCGTTGCAGCTCTGGGACTAGCCAGTTTGACGCAAATCCCTTGCCTGGCGCATGTGCTGAATTTGGTGGTGCAGAAGTTCTTTCGCAACTACCCCGACATGTCAGAGCTGCTGCATAAAGTGCGGGCCATCTGTTCGCGCTTCCGGCGTTCACATCCTGCCGCTGCTCGCCTGTCTGCGCTACAGCGTAACTTCGGCCTTCCCGCTCACCGCCTCATATGCGACGTACCCACCAGGTGGAACTCCACCTTGCATATGCTGGACAGACTGTGCGAGCAGCAGCAGGCCATAGTGGAGTTTCAGCTGCAGCACGCACGGGTCAGTCGCACTGCGGATCAGACCCACTTCACCACCAATGACTGGGCCTCCATGCGAGACCTGTGTGCCCTGTTGCGTTGTTTCGAGTACTTCACCAACATGGCCAGTGGCGATGACGCCGTTATCAGCGTTACAATACCACTTCTATGTCTCCTTGAGAAAACACTTAGGGCGATGATGGAAGAGGAGGTGGCCCAGGAGGAAGAGGAGGAAGAGGGGTCATTTTTAGCACTTTCAGGCCAGTCTCTTCGAAGTGACTCAGAGGGAGGTTTTTTGCAACACCAGAGGCCAGGTACAAATGTGGCCAGACAGGGCCCACTACTGGAGGACGAGGAGGACGAGGATGAGGAGGAGGTGGAGGAGGATGAGGATGAAGCATGTTCACAGCGGGGTGGCACCCAAAGCAGCTCGGGCCCATCACTGGTGCGTGGCTTCGGGGAAACACAGGACGATGACGATACGCCTCCCACAGAGGACAGCTTGTCCTTACCTCTGGGCAGCCTGGCACACATGAGCGACTACATGCTGCAGTGCCTGCGCAACGACAGCAGAGTTGCCCACATTTTAACGTATGAGGACTACTGGGTTGCCACCCTGCTGGATCCCCGGTACAAAGACAATGTGCCCACCTTACTTCCTACACTGGAGCGTGATAGGAAGATGCGCGAGTACAAGCGCACGTTGGTAGACGCGATACTGAGAGCATTCCCAAATGTTACAGGGGAACCTGTGGAAGCCCAAGGCGAAGGCAGAGGAGGAGCAAGAGGTCGACAACGCAGCTGTGTCACAGCCAGCTCCTCTGAGGGCAGGGTTAGCATGGCAGAGATGTGGAAAAGTTTTGTCACCACGCCACAGCTAACTGCACCACCACCTGATACGGAACGTGTTAGCAGGAGGCAACATTTCACTAACATGGTGGAACAGTACCTGTGCACACCCCTCCACGTACTAACTGATGGTTCAGCCCTATTCAACTTCTGGGTCTCCAAATTGTCCACGTGGCCAGAGCTAGCCTTTTATGCCTTGGAGGTGCTGGCCTGCCCGGCGGCCAGCGTTTTGTCTGAACGTGTATTCAGCACGGCAGGGGGCGTCATTACAGACAAACGCAGCCGCCTGTCTACAGCCAATGTGGACAAGCTGACATTCATAAAAATGAACCAGGCATGGATCCCACAGGACCTGTCCATCCCTTGTGCAGATTAGATATTAACTACCTCCCCTTAACAATATATTATTCTACTCCAGGGCACTTCCTCATTCAATACTATTTTTAATTTCATTTTACCATTATATTGCGGGGCAACCCAAAGTTGAATGAACCTCTCCTCTGCCTGGGTGCCTGGGCCTAAATGTGTGACAGTGGCCTGTTCCAGTGGTGGGTGACGTGAAGCCTGATTCTCTGCTATGACATGAAGACAGATTCTGCGCTGACATAAGGCCAGATTCTCTGTTATGGGACCTCTCTCCTCTGCCTGGGTGCCTGGGCCTAAATGTGTGACAGTGGCCTGTTCCAGTGGTGGGTGACGTGAAGCCTGATTCTCTGCTATGACATGAAGACAGATTCTGCGCTGACATAAGGCCAGATTCTCTGTTACGGGACCTCTCTCCTCTGCCTGGGTGCCTGGGCCTAAATGTGTGACAGTGGCCTGTTCCAGTGGTGGGTGACGTGAAGCCTGATTCTCTGCTATGACATGAAGACAGATTCTGCGCTGACATAAGGCCAGATTCTCTGTTATGGGACCTCTCTCCTCTGCCTGGGTGCCTGGGCCTAAATGTGTGACAGTGGCCTGTTCCAGTGGTGGGTGACGTGAAGCCTGATTCTGTGCTATGACATGAAGACAGATTCTGCGCTGACATAAGGCCAGATTCTCTGTTACGGGACCTCTCTCCTCTGCCTGGGTGCCTGGGCCTAAATGTGTGACAGTGGCCTGTTCCAGTGGTGGGTGACGTGAAGCCTGATTCTCTGCTATGACATGAAGACAGATTCTGTGCTGACATAAGGCCAGATTCTCTGTTACGGGACCTCTCTCCTCTGCCTGGGTGCCTGGGCCTAAATGTGTGACAGTGGCCTGTTCCAGTGGTGGGTGACGTGAAGCCTGATTCTCTGCTATGACATGAAGACAGATTCTGCGCTGACATAAGGCCAGATTCTCTGTTACGGGACCGCTCTCCTCTGTCTGGGTGCCGGGGCCTAAATATGTGACAGTGGCCTCTTCCAGTGGTGGGTGACATAAAGCCAGATTCTCTGCTATGGCATGAAGAGACTGATTCTCTGCTGACATGAAGCCAGATTCTTTGCTATGGCATGAAGAGACTGATTCTCTGCTGACGTGAAGCCAGATTCTCTGCTATGGGACCTCTGTCCAATTTATATTGGGTCATTTTTATTTTTTTTATTTTTATTTTAATTCATTTCCCTATCCACATTTGTTTGCAGGGGATTTACCTACATGTTGCTGCCTTTTGCAGCCCTCTAGCTCTTTCCTGTGCTGTTTTACAGCCTTTTTAGTGCCCAAAAGTTCGGGTCCCCATTGACTTCAATGGGGTTCGGGTTCGGGACGAAGTTCGGTTCGGGTTCGGATCCCGAACCCGAACATTTCCGGGAAGTTCGGCCGAACTTCTCGAACCCGAACATCCAGGTGTTCGCTCAACTCTACTGCTGACATTTTTACTTTTTTTGTTATTAATCGAAATTTAACGATTTTTTTCCAAAAAAATGACATTTTTCACTTTCAGTTGTAAAATTTTGCAAAAAAAACAACATCCATATATAAATTTTTCTCTAAATTTATTGTTCTACATGTCTTTGATAAAAAAAAAATGTTTGGGTAAAAAAAAAATGGTTTGGGTAAAAGTTATAGCGTTTACAAATTATGGTACAAAAATGTGAATTTCCGCTTTTTGAAGCAGCTCTGACTTTCTAAGCACCTGTCATATTTCCTGAGGTTCTACAATGCCCAGACAGTACAAACACCTCACAAATGACCCCATTTCGGAAAGTAGACACTCTAAGGTATTCGCTGATGGGCATAGTGAGTTCATAGAACTTTTATTTTTTGTCACAAGTTAGTGGAAAATGATGATTTTTTTTTTTTTTCTTACAAAGTCTCATATTCCACTAACTTGTGACAAAAAATAAAAACTTCTATGAACTCACTATGCCCATCAGCGAATACCTTGGGGTGTCTTCCTTCCAAAATGGGGTCACTTGTGGGGTAGTTATACTGCCCTGGCATTCTAGGGGCCCAATTGTGTGGTAAGAAGTTTGAAATCAAAATGTGTAAAAAATGACCGGTGAAATCCGAAAGGTGCTCTTTGGAATGTGGGCCCCTTTGCCCACCTAGGCTGCAAAAAAGTGCCACACATGTGGTATCACCGTATTCAGGAGAAGTTGGGGAATGTGTTTTGGGCTGTCATTTTACATATACCCATGCTGGGTGAGATAAATATCTTGGTCAAATGCCAACTTTGTATAAAAAAATGGGAAAAGTTGTCTTTTGCCAAGATATTTCTCTCACCCAGCATGAGTATATGTAAAATGACACCCCAAAACACATTGCCCAACTTCTCCTGAGTACGGAGATACCACATGTGTGACACTTTTTTGCAGCCTAGGTGGGCAAAGGGGCCCACATTCCAAAGAGCACCTTTCGGATTTCACCGGTCATTTCTTAGGCTACTTTCACACTAGCTTTCGGAGCGGATCCGTCTGATGTTTCATCAGACGGATCCGCTCCGATAATGCAGACGTTCGCATCCGTTCAGAACGGATGCGTCTGCATTAAAACTTAGAAAATTTTCTAAGTGTGAAAGTTGTCTGAGCGGATCCGTTCAGACTTTACATTGTAAGTCAATGGGGAACGGATCCGCTTGAAGATTGAGCCATATGGTGTCATCTTCAAGCGGATCCGTCCCCATTGACTTACATTGTAAGTCTGGACGGATCCGCTCACCTCCGCACGGCCAGGCGGACACCCGAACGCTGCAAGCAGCGTTCAGGTGTCCGCTCACTGAGCGGAGCGGAGGCTGAGCGCTGGCAGGCGAAAACATTCTCAGTGGATCCGCCTCCACTGAGAATGCATTGGGGCCAGACGGATGCGTTCGGGGCCGCTCGTGAGCCCCTTCAAACGGTGCGCTCGAGCGGACACCCAAACGCTAGTGGGAAAGTAGCCTTACACATTTTGATTTCAAACTTCTTACCACACATTTGGGCCCCTAGAATGCCAGGGCAGTATAACTACCCCACAAGTGACCCCATTTTGAAAAGAAGACACCCTAAGGTATTCCGTGAGGGGCATGGCGAGTTCCTAGATTTTTTATTTTTTGTCACAAGTTAGCGGAAAATGATGATTTTTTATTTTTTATTTCTCTTACAAAGTCTCAGGTAGTTATACTGCCCTGGCATTCTAGGGGCCCAATTGTGTGGTAAGAAGTTTGAAATCAAAATCTGTAAAAAATGACCGGTAAAATCCGAAAGGTGCTCTTTGGAATGTGGGCCCCTTTGCCCACCTAGGCTGCAAAAAAGTGCCACACATGTGGTATCGCCGTACTCAGGAGAAGTTGGGCAATGTGTTTTGGGGTGTCATTTTACAAATACCCATGCTGGGTGAGAGAAATATCTCCGCAAAAGACAACTTTTCCCATTTTTTTATACAAAGTTGGCATTTGACCAAGATATTTCTCTCACCCAGCATGGGTATATGTAAAATGACACCCCAAAACACATTGCCCAACTTCTCCTGAGTACGGAGATACCACATGTGTGACACTTTTTTTGCAGCGTAGATGCGCAAAGGTGCCCAAATTCCTTTTAGGAGGGCATTTTTAGACATTTGGATCCCAAACTTCTTCTCACGCTTTAGGGCCCCTAAAAAGCCAGGGCAGTATAAATACCCCACATGTGACCCCATTTTGGAAAGAAGACACCCCAAGGTATTCAATGAGGGGCCTGGCGAGTTCATAGAAAAAAAAATTTTGGGCATAAGTTAGCGGAAATTGATTTTGTTTATTTTTTTTCTCACAAAGTCTCACTTTCCGCTAACTTGGGACAAAAATTTAAATCTTTCATGGACTCAATATGCCCCTCAGCGAATACCTTGGGGTGTCTTCTCTCCAAAATGGGGTCAGTTGTGGGGTGTTTGTACTGCCCTGGCATTTGAGGGTCTCCGCAATCATTACATGTATGGCCAGCATTAGGAGTTTCTGCTATTCTCCTTATATTGAGCATACGGGTAATGAGATTTTTTTTTTTCGTTCAGCCTCTGGGCTGAAAGAAAAAAATGAACGGCACAGATTTCTTCATTCGCATCGATCAATGTGGATGAAAAAATCTCTGCCAAAAAAAAAAAAAAGTGGAAAGGCGTCTGCCAGGACATACCGTAGGAGCTCCGCCCAACATCCATACCCACTTAGCTCCTATGCCCTGGCAAACCAGATTTCTCCATTCACATCAATCGATGTGGATGAATAAATCATTGCCGGGATTTTTTATTTTTTTTTATATACAAAGTGTTTGCCAAAGCATAGGAACACTGCCACCTCCTCAGCTCATATGCCTTGGCAAACGTATCTTTTACTGCAGAGGAGAAATCTCGTCTTGCAGCACCGCATACACCGACTTGCGTGTAATCTGACAGCAGCGCAATGCTTCTGTCAGAATGCACATCAGTGCTGCAGCTAGTCGATCGGTTGGTCCACCTAGAAGGTAAAAAAAAAAAAAGGCCGCAACGGAATAATTTTATTAACTTTGGAACAGAACACATAAACTTTAACTTTTTGAACTGAACATTAACCTTTTTGCTTACTGGTGTTTTTTTTTTTACCTTTATAGAACAAGCCTCTCCTTCCCCATGGGTCAATGTGCAAAGCGCAAATCGCCCAAAGATGTGGCGAAGTACATTATGCACTTTGTCCCATGTGAAAGGAGCGGTTTGCAGCAGCTGTGAGTGAATGGGCCCTAATAGCCCTGTGTGCCTGTCCTGGTGAGATGTGATCCCTATGCTAGGTGTACCTGTGTGTGGTACTTCCGGAAACACTCCCCTAAGCATAGGGCAGGGTGGTCAGGACAGTCAGGACAGAAATAGCAGGTGTCACGCCTTATTCCACTCCTGCTACAGACACGACATCTTTTTCGGGGTGACGGTTGGGTTGAGGTACCGGCAACGAAATTGGGGAAATGTCGCTCGTGTAGACGGCTAACTACACTGGTGGATGGGGCCACAGAACCTTCTGGATACAGGAGGTTCTCGATGATCTCTTCCTGAAATTTGAGGAAGGATCGTGTTCTCCCAGCCTTACTGTAGAGAACAAAACTATTATACAGAGTCAATTGAATCAAATATACAGATACCTTCTTATACCAGCGTCTGGTTCTGCGGGAAACTAAATACGGAGACAACATCTGGTCATTGAAGTCCACCCCTCCCATGAGCGCATTATAGTCGTGGACTGAGAGGGGCTTTTCAATGACACGGGTTGCTCGCTCAATTTGGATTGTCGTGTCTGCGTGAATGGAGGAGAGCATGTAAACGTCACGCTTGACTCTCCATTTCACCGCGAGCAGTTCTTCGTTACACAAGGCAGCCCTCTCCCCCCTTGCAAGACGGGTGGTAACGAGCCGTTGGGGAAGCCCTGGCGACTAGTTCGCACGGTGCCACAGGCGCAAATCTGTTCTAGAAACAAATGCCTAAAGAGGGCCACACTTGTGTAGAAATTGTCCACATAAAGATGGTACCCCTTGCCGAATAAGGGTGACACCAAGTCCCAGACTGTCTTCCCACTGCTCCCCAGGTAGTCAGGGCAACCGACCGGCTCCAGGGTCTGATCTTTTCCCTCATAGACACGAAATTTGTGGGTATAGCCTGTGGCCCTTTCACAGAGCTTATACAATTTGACCCCATACCGGGCACGCTTGCTTGGGATGTATTGTTTGAAGCCAAGGCGCCCGGTAAAATGTATTAGGGACTCGTCTATGCAGATGTTTTGCTCTGGGGTATACAAATCTGCAAATTTCTGGTTGAAATGGTCTATGAGGGGCCGAATTTTGTGGAGCCGGTCAAAAGCTGGATGGCCTCTGGGACGGGAGGTGGTGTTGTCGCTAAAATGCAGGAAACGCAGGATGGTCTCAAATCGTGTCCTGGACATAGCAGCAGAGAACATGGGCATGTGATGAATTGGGTTCGTGGACCAATATGACCGCAATTCATGCTTTTTAGTTAGACCCATGTTGAGGAGAAGGCCCAGAAAAATTTTAATTTCGGAAACTTGGACTGGTTTCCACCGGAAAGGCTGGGCATAAAAGCTTCCCGGGTTGGCGGTTATAAATTGTGTGGCATACCGATTTGTTTCTGCCACAACTAAGTCTAAGAGCTCCGCAGTCAAGAACAGCTCAAAAAATCCCAGGGCCGAACCGATCTGAGCCGTCTCAACCCGAACTCCAGACTGGGCGGTGAAAGGGGGAACTAATGGTGCGGCTGAAGTTGGTGACTGCCAATCAGGGTTTGCCAGCACCTCAGGGATTCTAGGGGCTCTACGGGCCTGTCTGTGCGGTGGCTGCGACGGGGTAACTACTGCACGTGCCACCGTACCAGCTTCAACTGCCCTTCTGGTGCTCGCTACTTCACCATGTTGTACGGCAGTGCTGGTACTAGGTCCAGGAAGGGCTGCGCTGCTGGTGTATGCCTCACCACGTGATCCGGCAGCGCCAGCCCCACTCTGCTGCTCTTGAAGCGGATCCTGCGCAACCTGTGGTCTAGCGACACGGGGCCGGGTACGCCTGGTGCTATCAGGGACCTCAGCCTCCTCGTCCAAATTTTGGGTCAGAGAGCCACTGCTTTCTACAGGTTCATATTCTGACCCGCTAGATTCATCAGATGAGGGTTCCCACTCCTCATCCGACTGGGTCAGAATCCTGTAGGCCTCTTCAGAAGAATACCCCCTGTTTGACATTTGGGCAACTAAATTTAGGGGTATTACCTGAGACTACCCAAGAAAAAAAGCAAGCCTGTCTTACAAATGGGAGGCTAGCGAAGTACCGGAGGCCGCTGCGGTTGATAAAAAATATCAAAACTGATTTTTTTTATCGCCGCAGCGCGTGTAAAGTGAATGTGCAGTGATCAAAAAAATTATATTTTTGGTCACTGCGGTGGGGCGGGCGTGGGTGAACGCACGTGTGGGCGACCGATCAGGCCTGATCGGGCAAACACTGCGTTTTGGGTGGAGGGCGAGCTAAGGTGACACTAATACTATTATAGATCTGACCGTGATCAGTTTTGATCACTTACAGATACTATAAAAGTACAAATGCTGATTAGCGATACGCTAAACAGCGAATAAGTGACTGCGGTGCGGTGGGCTGGGCGCTAACTGATCCCTAAACTACCTAACCAAGGGGCCTAAACTATCCCTAAAACCTAACAGTCAATACCAGTGAAATTTTTTTTTTACAGTTTACACTGATCACTTTTTTCCTTTCACTAGTGATTGACAGGGGCGATCAAAGGGGTGATCAAAGGGTTAATTGGGGTGCAGGGGGGTGATCTGGGGCTAAAGTGTACTGTTGGTGCTACTCACTGTGATCTCTGCTCCTCTGCTGGATCCAACCGACGAAAAGGACCGGCAGAGGAGCAGACAAGCCATATAACAGATCATATTTACTAATATGATCTGTTATATGGCTTGTGATTCGTTTTTTTGAAAATCGCCAGCCTGCCAGCCAATGATCGTTGCTGGCAGGCTGGTGACGAACTTGTACTTTAACTTTTGCCGGCCAGCGATGCGCATGCGCGGGCCGGCTCTGACCGAAATCTCGCGTCTCGCGAGATGACGCACGGATGCGTCCAGGAGGAATGAATCAACCACCTTCTGGACGCATCCGTGCGTTAGGCGGTCCGGAGGTGGTTAAAAAGCAAGGACAGCATCCATCTTAGATTCATTCTGAAGCTGCAGTGTCACAAATTTGACTAAGTTGTAATCGCAATGCGAATAATACAGTTTATATTAATCGCATTGCGAATTCAACTTAGAGCTGGGTTCCTAATGGTTGTATTGCTAGAATATAACGAAGATTGAGAATATAGTGCTATATTCGATATATTCGTCAATTCTAGCAATACAACCATTAGGAACTCAGATCTAAGTTGTAATTGCAATGCGATTAATATAACCTGTATTAATCGCATTGCGATTACAACTTAGATCTGAGTTTCTAATGGTTGTATTGCTAGAATATAATGAAGATTGAGAATATAGTGCTATATTCGTTATATTCGTCAATTCTAGCAATACAACCATTAGGGACTCAGATCTAAGTTGTAATCGCAATGCGATTAATACAGGTTATATTAATCATATTGCGAATTCAACTTACCACACTCTGCGTCAACTACGTAATTTTCCATGGGAGTTTTGCCATGGATCCTCCTCCGGCATGCCACAGTCCAGGTGTTAGTCCCCTTGAAACAACTTTTCCATCACTATTGTGGCCAGAAAGAATCCCTGTGGGTTTTAAAATTCGCCTGTCTATTGAAGTCTATGGCGGTTCGCCCGGTTCGCCCGTTCGCGAAGATTTGCGTATATTCGCGTTCGCCGTCCGCGAACAAAAAAATTTATGTTTGCGACATCTCTACCTACCACTCCCCCATCCTACCACAGCAGCCATGGCAGAGGAACATGAGCACAGAGGGCCCCCCTGGTTAGACCTGCGAGAGGATGGACGAATGCGCAGATAGGCAGCGGCCAACTGACTACATAGGATGTCTCTATATTAGTTCAGTTTGTCCTCCCTCTTAGCGGGTGTAAAAAAGGCCCCCATTTTGGACCGGTAGCGAGGGTCCAACAAGGTGGAGAGCCAGAAGTCATCCCTATGCCGAATGGTGAAAATTTGGCGTCTTCCTTATCACCCTGTAGCTCCTCTGGCTGCTCCTGCTCCTCCTCTCCTGTCACCTGTGTAGAAAAACCACACATTTCACTACACATTGCTTGTGCTCCAATGTCCTCCTCCTCCTCCAGTGTCATGTGACCGTGAGATCTAGGCGCCACGTCTCAAGTCCCCTGACCAGCCATATTTACCAGCATCTGTTCCAGGACATGAATCAATGGAATGACGTTGTTCATCCCGTAGTCCTGACAACTGACAAATAACGTGGCCTCCTCAAAGGGCCTGAGCAAACGGCAGGTGTCACACACTGGCTGACATTGAAGTTGCACAAGGGAGTACTCCTGTCCGCTTGCATCATCAAGAAATCGTTTATGGCCTTTCTCTGTTCGTATGGTCGGTCCAACATACGGGGGGTGAAATTCCAATGGGTGGAAACGTCGCATATCAGCCGATTTTGGGGGATGCCGTTCTGCTGCTGCAGCTCAAGAAGGGTGTGCTTTGCTGTGTACGAGTGGCTGAAGTGCATGCAAAGTTTCCTGGCCATTTTTAGAATGTCTTGCAGATGGGTGGAAGACTTCAGGAACAGCTTGAAAACCAGATTGAACATGTGTGCCATGCAGGGCACATGGCTCAAGGCTCCTTGATGCAGCACTGACACCATGTTCTTTCCATTGTCGGTCACCATGATTCTGATTTTGAGTTGTCATGGAGAAATCTAGGATTTGATTTCTTGAAGAACACAAAGCAGTTCCTCCCCTGTGTGACTCAGTTTACCCAGGCAAACGAGGTGCAGAACAGCGTACAACGCCATGCCCTGCACATGTGATATGCTGGAGGGGCACTGTGAAGTGACCCTGCAGTGGAGGCTGAGGACACGGTGGAGGATGAGGTGGTAGAGGCGGACATTGTTGCAGGACCATCGGCATGAGAATGTTGAGGCGGAAGTGGCATAATCTGGCCAAGTTGCTGGTGTTGCTGTGCAGGAACCACATTCTCCCAATGGGCCGTAAAGGACATGTATTGTCCCTGACCATAGTTACAGCTCCACACGTCGGCGCTGCTGTGCACTTTGGCAGACAACGACAGGCTCAAAGACTGGCACACCTGTTCTCTACATGTGTGTGCTTGGCTAGTACTGCCTTTTTGGCAAAGAAATTATGTCTTGGGACCCTCCAACTCGGCTCGGCACAAGCCATCAGTTCTCTGAAAGGTGCAGAGTCCACCACGTGGAAAGGGAGGGACTGCAGCACCAGCAACTTGGCCAGGAGCACATTCAGCTTCTGCGCCATTGGATGAGTGCACGCATACTGTTGTCTCTTGGCAATCGCTTCGGTGATCTATTGCTGACAGAATGACTGACGAGGAGTAGGAGGAGTAGCAGGAGTATTGGGACCAGCAGATAATAGGAAGGACAGACATCTCTCTTCGGCTGAGGTGGTGGAGCCTTTACTGCCTGAAATCGAGTGCGTGTTCGCAAACCGCAATTTCGCAGCGGGTCCCATTCATTTTAATGGCAGGCGAACCTGAAAAACCTTCAGCTCATATTTGCAGCCAAGAAATAATTGCTAGAAGTGCACAAATAGTCCCACAACATGGACAGTGACATACCAGATGCATTATTTGAATTTGCGATCTCCATAAAAAATAATTTCAATGCAAAATATCGGCAATATAATTTTCGCGCATGCGCAAATGCACTATACAGTGCCCAAATGCACTATAAAGAAAGTATATTGGTATATAACACCCCGCTTCGATCTTTTTTGGGGGACTACTGGTATATCACACCAGTAGAAATAATTTGTTCCAATAACGCTTGTCCCTCTATTTACCTGCAGTATCGCAGCAGAACCGCACACAACTGCCGCACAATACAAATGCACTATAATATACTTTCAATAACATAGAAAGTTTATTATAACATTGTACAAGGAGGGCAATCCATTAGACCATACATGAAGATAAAACGTAACCTTTAATAATTTTACTATTAGGGTCCATTCACACGTCCGTAAGTGTTTTGCGGATCCGCAAAACACGGGCACCGGCAATGTGCATTCCGCAATTTGTGGACCGCACATCGCCGGCAGTATAATAGAAAATGCCTAATCTTGTCTGCAATTGCGGACAAGAATAGGACATGTTCTATTTTTTTGCAGAAACGGAAGCACAGATGCGGAAGTGGGGATCCGCAAATGCGGATGTGGATCCGCAAATGCGGACAGCATTTTCCGGCCCCATTGAAAATGAATGGGTCAGCACCCGTTCCGCAAAATTGCGGAACGGATGCGGACCCATTTTGCGGACGTGTGAATTGAAAAGATATCCTTCAAAATGAAAATAAATTAAATTATTAAAGTTAAGCAAAAAGCATAGATGTGGTAGGCAATAACAAGTGCTCGACAGCACTAAATCAGGTGCTCGGCGGCACCAAATAAGAAACCATATGTCCTACCACAATCCGGGGGGTTCCAGTGCACATCGATGAATACAGGAGGGAAAGCAAAAAAACATCCATTCCTGGGCTAGATGATGATGTGGTATTGAAGGACAGGGTGGGCAAAGAACTGTCCCTGATATTGCCCTACAGGGGGTGCTATTCTGGCCCTGATAGCCTAGCCACAGACCACCCGCACTGATAAGAGCGACCCCTTCCAGAGCCTTACCCTATATAAAAATGTCCCTAATAAGCCCCTAGCCCCTAGGCCCCTGACTTCCAGGTGATCACTACATAGATCTATGTGTTTTTGACTCATTATAAAAGTATATTATAAGTATATCTCATCCCTCTGTGTATCACACATATCGATAGCACACCTATACTAGTGCTTAAAATGACTTTTGTGGCCCTATTAGCTAGCGTTTGGTGTCCCTAACAGCCTGTCCCTGCTCCACACAGAAACCTCTCCCTACACTGGCAAAACACTGAATGTAAAATGGCAGCCAGGTCAGGTTTATTTATAAGGTAGGGGGTATGTCCATGTGCTGAAATGTCTCAATTGGCTGTCCTGTACCACCTGGTGGATGTGTCATGGGTCAAAGTTCTTCACAATGTAAAAGAATATGGCGGCCGCGAATTTCTCCATATGTTCGCATGTTCGGCGAATTGCGAACACGCAAAAAACTGCCACACCGCCGAGTAGGTGATTTTACCCCCAACACTACGCACTGACTGACTGCTACCGTTGCTGCTGCCGTGAACCTCTGCACCACTACTTTCCAGGCAGGTAGGCTCCTGTGAAGTGGGTGGTCTACCCCAGGCATGTTTGGCTCCCGACCTCCCACTACTGCAACCCTGCTGATTCATAGCCATGCTAGCAACTCTGCTGCTGCCTCATGGGCAAGCTGCCACCCTCTTCTCCCGATGATGATGAAGCCCCTAATTCACACGACTCCCAAGTGGGATCAGCTACATCATCATCATTGAGTACTGTCTGCACGTCCTCATCAACGGTCTCTGTGTCAGGAGCCTGACCGCTTGCAACACCAGCTCCCACGCCACTCTCCTCATCACTACTTGCCCGCCTACCGGAGGAAGCGGCGGATGTCTCCTCCACATCTTGGCTGGCCAGTAGCTGCTGACTGTCTTCTAGTAGCTCGTCCTCACTGTATAGTGGAGCTGAGCCCACAGCATATAATACTTCTCTGGCTGAGGGATGTTAGGGCAAAAACCCCATTGCCGGATGAGGAGTGGATTCCGAATCAGAAGTTATGGACATCCATAGAGAAAAACCCACGCAGGCATAGAGCTGTGTTTCAAGAGTTTCTAAACTTTATTGAAAGAAAGCAGAGTTATACAGCAAATTTCTGGATCATTTCCAACTGAAGATGTAGTTAAACATTTACATTATTAACTCATTAAATACACAATCTGAAATGAGCATCTCTAGGTTATACGCCTAGACTGTCTCCTTAATCTTAACTGTGGGTGCTAGCCACATGCTAGTACTCCTGACGCTTGTTAAGATTCCTTTCTAACGAGCGTTGGTGGGGGCAAGGAGTGACCTTGCAGTTACAGTAACTTTCTACAAGAAGCTCACAGTTCATTTATGTAAAATGGCAGTATGAAATACAAACATGGAGACTGAGGACACAACATGGAGTCTTAACCCTCACAATTCCCCCATTTTGAGATATTCACTCACCACAGGTGTCAGATACACATACTTCAGCCGGATATTCCCCTTGCTGCTGGTTTCCCAGATTCTGCATATCTGCACCTGTGTGAGGGATCATCTCAACAAGTCTCATAGTCTTTTCTACCTTTGTTCCTGTTCTGCTCAAGCACATCAATATGAGCTTAATTACAATGTAAATGAGTGCAAAAATCAACAAAATCTGTTTTATTCCCTGTACTATACCCATAAGCCACCCACCAACATTTTTAAACTAGTTTGCTGGATTCAAGAAAGAGAAGGTATCTGACTACCAAGAGTCCTTGTCAGCACTATGTGCATGCAGCCGTTTATCTCTCATTTCTTTCATCTTACTTGAAGGTTACCTTGTGGATCTATATAATAACAACAAGCAGATCATATTATTTGACACATTCCTCCTTCCTTAGCAGTAAGATAGTCTAAAACTAGAGTATGCTGGTTAGTAATTATGATTAACTGAGATTGTACATCATTAGTTTGGTTTACAAGGCTTAACACATCCCATATTTGGTCATCTAGGTAGTCAGTGGAGTTAGACTTAAAACTTTCATTTTTTGGTCTTCAGATAGATAAGAAATCTCTACAATTTATGTCAGCAAGTTCTAACCACAGTACCGGAATTGCTAAATAAGGCATAGTCTTTGAACTCACAGGACTGTGAGTACAGATCCAACAGTTTTTATAATTGTCCGCATCTGTCATATATTTTTTTAACATGACCTGATGATGCCTAATAAGGCCATTGTCCCAGTCACTATTTAGGTTCACATGTAGAGCTTGAATGCTCAGACCCAGGAGTAGCAGTGCAAGGATCTCCATCATTAGGGTTGGGCACCATTTTTGCAATGTGAGGCGTGAATCCAGTTAGGCTTTCCTTACACCTTTACAGAGGTTGCAGGTTTCAAAAGGACTTGGAAGGGACCATCAAATCTGGGCTCAAAGGTTTTCCTCACATGCCTCTTTATCACCACCCAATATTTAGGCTCAAGACTGTGTGTGCCTTCTACTGAATCAGGGTCTGGAATGGAAGCAAACACTTGTTTATGATTGTGATCTAACCTTTCAGTAAGGGGCTTCATGTAACTGACCATACTATCAGTCTGCAACTGCAACTGTTAAAGAAAATACAATCCTAGCCTTGGAGCACTGCCAAACAATACCTCAAAGGCGGACAACCCTGTTTTCTTGTTCGGGGTGGTTCTTATGGAATATAAGGCTAGAGGCAAACACTCTGTCCATTTTTATTGTCCCGTTCAAGCGTTCGACACAGCCGCTGTTTTGTGGCTGGTACGCCGTATGGAAGGCTTGGATCACCCCTAAGGCTTGCATAACCTCTCTCATCAATTCATCTGGAAAGTGGGAACCTCTATCTGACTCAATAACTTCAGGAACACCATACCTGCATATCAGTTCACTGACTAGTTTCTTTGCGGTGTTCTTTGCATTTGCTTTAGACACGGGATAAGCTTCCGGCCACCCTGAAAAGAGATTAACACACACAAGAACAAACTCATATACTCCTACTTTAGGCAGTTGTATATAGTCTATCTGCAGTCTTTGGAACGGGTAAAATGGCCTAGGGGTGTGCTTGCTTGGAGTCTTCACCACTTGGCCGGGGTTGTTCAATGCACAGACCATACATCCTTGTACAAATCGAGCGGCTACTGCAAAAAAAAAACTGGAGCAATCCACCCTTCATTTACCACTCTTACCATGGCACCTTTTGACAGATGTGTAGGCCCATGGGCCTCCTGAGCCATAGCTGGGTACAGAGGGCATGGTAGACAATTTCTGTCTTTGTTTCCCCATAGTCCTTGGTCATCTGGCCCAGCTCCTTGTTTAGTCCATAGTTCTTTTTCTTCAGGTGGGGCCTGCTTAGACAATTTGATCAGAGTGTCTTTGGATATAGTCACAGGTTTTAAGGCTCTTAACGGGGTGGCATCAGCATTCAGTAGCCGGAGCACAGCTAGCTTGGCTGCCTTATCAGCTCTGTCATTGCCTTTTACCTCTGCCGTGGCACATCTTGTGTGAGCCTATACTTTCACAATAGCAACTTCTTCAGACAACAGTAAAGAGTTCATTAGTTCAAGCACAGAGTCTTTGTTTTTAATGGGCTGACTTGCAGAAGTCAAAAAGTCTCTAGCCTGCCATATGGGTCCATAGTCATGTGCAATACCAAAAGCATACCTGGAGTCCGTGTAGATGTTCACCTTCTTCCCTTCGGCCATTTTACACGCCTCAGTGAGTGCCTTCAACTCTTGAGCAGACATTTGCAGAGGGAGTGGTTCAGCAACAGCTACCTCATGCTGTGTGACCACTGCATATCCAGTGTGGAACCAGCCATCTTCTCCCATAAACTTGCTTCCATCTACAAAATATTCAAAATCAGGGTTATAAAGAGGTTTTTCATGCACATAAGAAAATCCAGAAGTTTCTTGTTGCATCAACTGTATACAATCATGAGGATCATTTTCAGCTAAATCTGACAAAATTTACCTGTGCTACCTTCCCCCATTTCTTGTAAATTTTTGTTTTATTAACAAATATAATAGCAAAATAATACAAGTTTAACAAAAAATATAAAATGAGATAACATCACCATTATACATGGAAGTTAGCATATATTATAACCTGTTGAGTCATCACAGGAATAACATTTCCTAATTTTAAGAAAACATATTAAACAAAGTATTTATTTGACAGAAATATCAATATATATCAGTTCAAAGCTGATTTATAAAATGGTGAAAGGAAAAGGAAGGGTGGGGGGGGAGGGGAGAGGAAAGGGAGACAAAAACAAGGGGTCAAACAATGTGGGGGAAAATAAAAAGTTGTCACATGTTTTATTCTATAGTTCGAGAGCAAAAGAGAAAAGAAGAATATTTAGTAATACAAATGTATAGACTTTAATCAAAGAACTTAGACAGTTTGCCAGTGGAGATGTAATCATACCATTTGGACCAGATCCCGAGGTATCTCTTAGGGTTGTCAGCAATTGTCCATTTGAGTTTTTCAAAGCGACTGATAGTTACAACTTCCTCCATCCAGTCCTGAATAGACGGAACCTCCGTACTAAGCCAGTGTCTGGGGATTATTGTTTTTAATGCAGCTATTAAAAAGGGAAACAGGCGGTCTTTAATGGCGCTGTGGTTTTTATTGTATAGCCCAAGCAGAACAAGTTCTGCATCTACTTTTATTTGTGAACCATATATTTCTGTAATAATGTGCTTAAATTTTTCCCACAGTGGCACAATTTTGGGACAGGAGTACCAAATATGGGTTATGGATCCAATTCCTTCACCACATCTCCAACAGTGTGCAGGAATTTCGGGGTTGATTTTATTTAGAATGACAGGGGTCCTGTACCATCTGGACAGTATTTTATAGTGTGACTCTTGGAGTCTGGTAGACGTGATTTGGGGAATTGAGGAATGTAGTATTGCCGTAGTTTCTTGCTCATTGAATGTTTTGTTTAATTCTTTGGACCAACTAGACAGGAATGATGGGGATGACATTTTGTTATTGACAATGGAGTAAAACTTAGAAATTCCATGGCTTATGGAAGTCTTATTTATCATTAACTTGGTAAGATCGTGTTCGCTATTTTGAGTCATAACTTGGGAACTTAGCTCTAAGAGGTGCTTCGTTATTTTGTCGTATTCTTTTTTATTAAATTTGGGGAGATCACTACTTTCTAAATATTTGGTGTATTCCATTGGCGAAGTGGCTGAATAAATGGCTTTCAAAGGTATCATATAGCCCTTGGGGTGTGAGGTGATTTTATACCTAATCAGTCTCCAACCGTTTGGGATTGATGCTAGCAAGGGGAGTTCCAGGCAATTAGGAAATGGGATGGTATGTTTTTTGACAAGATTATGCCAAACGTGGATAGCATGTTTGGTGTAGGGGTTGTCAATTTTAGCATATAGATGTTTATTGCTCTTGGTCCATTCTTCCCCCATTTCTGAATCTGTAATTGGTAACAAAGTAGCAGGTTTCAGAGTAGAACGTCTTTTAAAATAAATATTGTCTGGCATGAGGAGGGCACATTAGAGTCTGCAGCATCATGACCTTATTGACCTCCCTAAGATCATGAACCATCCTGTATGTTACTGGTTGTCCCTTTACTGGCTTCTTCTTAACTGGCTTCTTCTTAACTAAACGTACATATATATGTAGATATTTATCTATACCATATTCCATATACAACTTTCAAACGTACATATATATCTATTTTTTATTGTACTTTTTCTATTATCTATGTTACTTGTAGACTTGATAAAGGGGCCGTCAAGACCCCGAAACGAGTTGTCTCATAATACATTTTGATGTATCCTGTACCAGGTTGTGGTAAATGCGCCTTATGATCGTCTATCAGCTGGATCACTCCTTAGTGACAAGCTGAGATACGTTTTATTCTTAACTGGGAACAGGGGTGTGTTTGCTAGTGAACTGGTCCTTACTAAGACCCCTATTCTCTCATACTGCTTTACCTGTAAGGCCACTGCTTGTTCTTGGGCAGGACTCAAGGGGTGCTGTTTAACACAGGGTGGTTGGCAACTTAGTTTGAGATGAACCATGAAAAGGGTAACATTAAGTTTCCCAATGTCCAACTTTGTGGAAGCCCACAACTTGTTTGGGATCACCTATAACTCCTCACAATCCTGGTAATGTAACTGGCATCCTGTCTTGGGCTCTAGGTACAAAGCCATAACTTGACACAGAACCTCATCCGAGGCTCCTATATCTACCCGTGTGGTACCGTCCTCATTGAAATGTATATGTGCCCCTAGGGCTTACAACACATTAGTGCCCAACAAATTAGAGGGAATATTTTCTTTGACTAACAATTGTGTTACAACTGTGCTATATTTAATTCTCAATTTTAACGGCACTGTTTCTTGAACAAAAATTGTCTCCCCTGTGAAACCTGCTGCAAGTACATAATCTCCACTCATCTGCCATGATTGAACATGTTTTGGATTTATCACTATTTTGGCTGCCCCTTTTTCCACCAAGAAAGGGACTTGTTTATTCCCCCCTTGTACTGGTATTTGAATTTGACACCCTTGTTTAGCTATACTTATGGCAGATAAGGACACAGGGTTGTCGGTCTCCTTTTGTGAACCAGCAGAGACAGGGTTAACGTCTGAGGTTCCCTGGGTCTATTGATTCTCCTGCTGCTGGGGAGGAGCACGGCAGTTTCTCCTAATGTGTTCTGGCTTTCCACAGCTGTAACATTTGAAATCATTCCTCCTCTGCCTTCCCTTTCCCTGCGGACCTGATCATGTTTTCTGTTGACCTTGGACCATGTTTACTTTGGCGAGTCTGGAGCTAGACATGTCCAATTCCAGACCCTTGGCAGCAGCAACAAGTTAAGGCAGTGGTGTCACCCTCCACTCAGGCTTAGAGGCTTTGTGTTAAGCCTGCAAGATTGGTCTCAGTCCTTCCATGAAGGCAGATGTGAGAAGTTTTTCTCCCATTTGCCCAGCGGCATCCCACCCCATGTCAGTCAGACAGTTCTTAGTCTTGATTTAAAGGAGACTACATCCTCTTTAGCCTCCTGCACTATGTCCTTCAGGCTCTGTGAACTCTTATCCTCCTTTGTTCTTGCCCATCTACCAAAAGTCCTGTAGTACTCTGTCCCTGACTGTTCTGTCTTCTCCCAATCCCTCCAAGCCACATTTGGGTCATTTGTCACTCTGTAGCCCTAACTTCAGGGCTACCAAGTCATTTAATAAGTCTGCCCATGTTGCTCTGTAAGTGGCCTGTCGGGATGTGGGCATTAGAGATGTCCCAAACTATTCGCCGGCAAACAGTTCCCGGCGAACATAGCTTGTTCGCGTTCGTTGCGGCGGGTGAACATATGCGATGTTCAGTCCGCCCCCTATACATCATCATTGAGCAAACTTTGACCCTGTACCTCACAGTCAGCAGACACATTCCAGCCAATCAGCATACCCTCCCTCCCAGACCCTCCCACCTCCTATCAAAAAGCAAGGACAGCATCCATCTTAGATTCATTCTGAAGCTGCAGTGTCACAAATTTGACTAAGTTGTAATCGCAATGCGATTAATACAGGTTATATTAATCGCATTGCGAATTCAACTTAGAGCTGGTTTCCTAATGGTTGTATTGCAGGAATATAACGAAGACTGAGAATATAGTGCTATATTCGTTATATTCGTCAATTCTAGCAATACAACCATTAGGAGCTCTAAGTAGAATTCGCAATGCGATTAATGCAGGTTATATTAATCGCATTGCGAATTCAACTTAGCACACTCTGCGTCAACTACTTAATTTTCCATGGGAGTTTTGCCATGGATCCCCCTCCGGCATGCCATAGTCTAGGTGTTAGTTCCCTTGAAACAACTTTTCCATCAGTATTGTGGCCAGAAAGAGTCCCTGTGGGTATTAAAATTCGCCTGTCTATTGAAGTCTTTGACGGTTCGCCCGTCCGCGAACATTCGCGGAAGTTCGCGTTCGCTGTCCGCGAACGGGCATGGGTCACGTCAGTGGGTCAGGTATCCTTGACAGTATCCCAGTTGGTCCTTAGGACTCCATGGAACATACTGTATAAAGTGCTATTGAAAATAATGGGGAGCCTGAGGAGGTAGTGCTGCCTGTTGGCCGTCTTGGCTATCTCCACCATCATCTCTATCGGCGGCGGCAGTTGCCGGAGGGACCTGTGGTATCATCCCTGTTCTCAATAGCACTGGATATAATCCAGTGCTGTATCTGTGGGCACCACACACCCTGAAGGTTTCAGTCCAATCTGGATTCTGATTCCCGCAGGTCCTGCATATCCATCTTTAACCTTTTCAGTTTCCTCTTCAGGGGGTTTGTAGTACAACTTTCCCCTGTAAACTTGTGGCTTCCAACCTTCGGTTTCTATCTCTCTTGCTACCTTAATCCACATAAGAGATGGCCTTGCAGTTCGCCAAGGCAGTCATTTTGCGGCAAACTTTGCTCGTTCACGATTCGCCGAACATGTGAACATATGGCGATATTCGCATGCGCCATATTTCTTTGCATAGCACCGAACTTTGACCCATGACACATCCATCAGGTGGGACAGGACATGTGTTTCAGCACATGGACATACCCCCTACCCTATAAATAAGCCTGATCTGGCAGCTATTTTGCATTCTGTTTTTTGCCAGTGTAGGGAGAGGTTGCTGTGTGGAGCAGGGACAGACTGTTAGTGACACCAAAAGCTAGCTAATAAGGCCACAAAAGTCCTTTTAAGGACTGGTATAGGTGTGCTATCGATAGGTGTGACATACTAAGGCTCCATTCACACGTCCGCAAATGGGTCCGCATCCATTCCGCAATTTTGCGGAACGGGTGCGGACCCATTTATTTTCTATGGGGACCGAATGGATGCGGACAGCACACAGTGTGATCTTCAGGTCCGCAGCTCCGCAAAAGATAGAACATGTCCTATTCTTGTCTGCAGCTTGCGGACAAGAATAGGCATTTCTATAGGGATGCCGGGCGGGTTTGTTGCGGATCCGCAATTTGCGGGTCCGCAACACACCACGGACGTGTGAATGGAGCCTAAGGGGCGTGATATACTTATAATATACTTTCTAACATAGAAAGCATATTATAGTGCATTTGTATTGTGCAGCAGTTCTGTGCGGATCTGCTGCGATACTGCAGCAAGATAGAGGGACAAACACTATTGGAATAACTAATTGCAACTGGTGTGATATTCCTGTTGCCAGCCCAAAAAAAACTGATTGAGGGGTGTGATATACCTATAATATACCTTCCAACATGGAAAGTATATTATAGTGCATTTGTATTGTGCAGCAGTTGTGTGCAGTTCTGCTGAGATACCGCAGTTAGATAGAGGGACGAACGCTATTTGAAATAACTAATTGCAACTGGTGTGATATACCTGTTGCCAAAAAAATAATAATTATTGAGGGGTGTGATATACACATAATATACCTTCCAACATAGAAAGTATATTATAGTGCATTTATATTGTGCAGCAGTTGTGTACGGTTCTGCTGAGATACCGCAGTTTGATAGAGGGACAAACGCTATTGGAAAAACTAATTGCAACTGGTGTGATATACTTGTTGCCCCCCAAAAAAACTGATTAAGGGGTGCGATATACCTGCTTCCACAAAATACTGATTAAGGGGTTTGATATACCTGCTTCCTCAAAATACTGGCTGTGGGGTGTGATACACCGGCTTCCACAAAATATTGATTGAGGCCTGCGATACACCAGCTTCCACCAAATATTGATTAAGGGGTTTGATATGCCAGCTTTCAGCAAATACTTACTAGGGGTTTTATATACCTGTTTCCACAAAATACTAATAGAGGGGATTGATATACCGGCTAACACCAAATATTGATTGAGGCCTGCGAGACACCGGCTTCCACCAAATATTGATTGAGGGGTTTGATATACCAGCTTCCAGCAAATGCTCATTAAGGGTTTCTATATATCTGTTTCCACAAAATACTGATAGAGGGGATTGATATACCGGCTTCCACCAAATATTGATTGAGGCCTGCGATACAACAGCTTCCACCAAATATTGATTAAGAGGTTTGATATACCAGCTTCCACCAATATTGATTGAGGCCTGCGATATAACTGCTTCCACAAATACTGCTCTTCTATAGGGACTTTGTCAGGCAGAGGAAGAGGCAGGCCATACCGCAGGGGTGATAGGAGTCGGGCAGGTGCACCAGGCCGGAGATTAAGTGGGAAGTTGGAGAAGGTGCGTGCGATTACGTCAAAGGACGCACCAGAAATGGTTGAGTGGCTCACTCAGCCTTCCGCTTCTGCTCCCTCCTTATCCTCTGTATCTGCACCCTCCTCACTCTCTGCTGTGTGCACCCCCAAAGACACAACCACCACCACCATAGCCCCTCCACCCAAGTCAGAGGAATTATTTTCCCATCCATTTCCAGACCTTACCAATGCTCATTCTTGGCATCGGATGAGGAAGAGGAGGTAGCAATGGCTGCCATCCAGCAGTCTGACGACAGTACCCAGATCAGCCCAAGGAGGGTGGTCCTCGCTGTTGCTGCCTACTTCGAGATCTCGAATGTCAGTGGTGGTGAAGGTGACGATAATGACATGTCGATGGATGTCTCGGGGGAGCCCACAAGAGAGGAAGAGGAGGGGAGTTCAGAGGGAGAGACAGAGCAGCATATAGGGGCTAGAAGGAGGAGAAGCAGGCTGAACTTGCAGTGCACATGAGGCAAAAAGCAGACTGCAAATGTATCTTAATCGAGCCATCCACCATGCACGGTCACATCTGGTGCTTCAAGGACGCCGGCACATGGCTCCTCAGTGTGGGCTTTTTTTAACGTGTCAGCTGCTGACAATAGTGTTGCCATCTGCAGCCTGTCAACGCATAAGTCGCGGTAAGCCCAACACTCACCTAGGGATGACCGCCTTAAGAAGGCAACTCTCCTCCCATCACCGAGCCCAGTGGGAGCAACACCGTCAGAACCCACAAAGCCACACTCCCGGCGTTCCACATCCTGCCTCTTCTCCTTTTCCTTCCTTCTTTCCATTTTGTCCTCCACTCCACCTTCCACCGTGCCGTCGTCGCGTTCATCTGGAAAAAGGCAGGCTTTCATGGTCCAAATGTTCGAATGTAAAACGTTGATGACGCGGAATAACCCTCTTTCCCAACGGTTGACCGCTGGCTTGCCAGAACTGCTAGCCTGCCAACTACTGCCATATAAACTGGTAGACTCTGAGGCCTTTAGAAAATTTGTTGCCATTGGCACACCGCAATGGAAGGTCCCTGGAAGGAAATATTTCTCGCAGAAGGGCATCCCAGAGCTATATGGCCATGTTCAGTGGCAAGTGAATGTATTTCTGGCACACAGTGTCGGTCCCAAGATACATCTGACCACAGACACATGGTCTAGCAATCACGGGCAGGGAAGGTACATAACTTTTACTGCCCACTGGGTGAACATTTAGACGGCTGTCAAGCATGCAACTCGTGTTACCCATGTGTATTTTGTGTTAACGCCACTGATTGCATGCAGGCCTGCCTCTTCCTCTCCTCCCCCTATTCCATCCTCTGTCTTCTCCTCGACTGACTCCTCCTTTTCAACTGCCACCGGCTCTTCTGCTGCACCCCCAAAGTTCTTCAGAACCTATTTGACGTGCCAGGTGAGACGTTGCCATGCTGTGCTGCGGCTCTTGTGCCTGGAAGCCAAGAGCCACACCGATCCTGCACTGCTTTCAGCTCTGCGGTCAGAGGCAAATCAGTGGCTAACCCTGCTGAATTTGACAGTTGGTAAAGTGGTGTGCGACAACAGTGCCAATCTGCTGAGCACGCTGAAACAGGGCTAAATGGCGCACATCCTGAACTTAGTCGTGCAGCGATTTGTTGCCAAATACCCCGGGGTCCAGGACGTCTTGTGGCAGGCCAGAAAAATCTATTGCCATTTTAGAAGATCTTACACGGCCATGGCTTGCCTTGCTGATGTTCAGCGGCGACACCACCTACCCGTCAGATGTCTGATTTGCAACAGCCCAATGCGCTGGAACTCCACCTTGTATATGCTTGATAGGCTGCTCCAGCAGCAACGTGCCGTTAACGAATACCTGTACGAACTCTGCAGCAGGACAGGTTCTGGGGAGCTTGGTTTCTTTTCACCGTGCCAGTGGCTGCTCCTGCGCGACACATGCAGACTTCTGCGGCCATTTCATGAGATCAGATAACTGGTCAGTCGGAGCCAGGGCACCATCAGTGACATCGTACCTTGCAGCTTGCGGACAATAATAGGCATTTCTATAGGGGTGCCGGGCGGGTTTGTTGCGGATCCGCAATTTGCGGGTCCGCAACACACCACGGACGTGTGAATGGAGCCTAAGGGGCGTGATATACTTATAATATACTTTCTAACATAGAAAGCATATTATAGTGCATTTGTATTGTGCAGCAGTTCTGTGCGGATCTGCTGCGATACTGCAGCAAGATAGAGGGACAAACACTATTGGAATAACTAATTGCAACTGGTGTGATATTCCTGTTGCCAGCCCAAAAAAAACTGATTGAGGGGTGTGATATACCTATAATATACCTTCCAACATGGAAAGTATATTATAGTGCATTTGTATTGTGCAGCAGTTGTGTGCAGTTCTGCTGAGATACCGCAGCTAGATAGAGGGACAAACGCTATTTGAAATAACTAATTGCAACTGGTGTGATATACCTGTTGCCAAAAAAATAAATAATTATTGAGGGGTGTGATATACACATAATATACCTTCCAACATAGAAAGTATATTATAGTGCAGTTGCATTGTGTAGCAGTTGTGTGCGGTTCTGCTGAGATACCGCAGTTAGATAGAAGGACAAACGCTATTGGAATAACTAATTGCAACTGGTGTGATATACCTGCTGCCCAAAAAAAAAAAACGGATTGAGAGGTGTGATATACCTATAATATACCTTCTAATATAGAAAGTATCTTATAGTGCATTTATATTGTGCAGCAGTTGTGTACGGTTCTGCTGAGATACCGCAGTTTGATAGAGGGACAAACGCTATTGGAAAAACTAATTGCAACTGGTGTGATATACTTGTTGCCCCCCAAAAAAACTGATTAAGGGGTGCGATATACCTGCTTCCACAAAATACTGATTAAGGGGTTTGATATACCTGCTTCCTCAAAATACTGGCTGTGGGGTGTGATACACCGGCTTCCACAAAATATTGATTGAGGCCTGCGATACACCGGCTTCCACCAAATATTGATTAAGGGGTTTGATATGCCAGCATCCAGCAAATACTTACTAGGGGTTTTACATACCTGTTTCCACAAAATACTGATAGAGGGGATTGATATACCGGCTAACACCAAATATTGATTGAGGCCTGCGATACACCGGCTTCCACCAAATATTGATTGAGGGGTTTGATATACCAGCTTCCAGAAAATGCTTATTAAGGGTTTCTATATATCTGTTTCCACAAAATACTGATAGAGGGGATTGATATACCGGCTTCCACCAAATATTGATTGAGGCCTGCGATACAACAGCTTCCACCAAATATTGATTAAGGGGTTTGATATACCAGCATCCACCAATATTGATTGAGGCCTGCGATATAACTGCTTCCACAAATACTGCTCTTCTATAGGGACTTTGTCAGGCAGAGGAAGAGGCAGGCCATACCGCAGGGGTGATAGGAGTCGGGCAGGTGCACCAGGCCGGAGATTAAGTGGGAAGTTGGAGAAGGTGCGTGTGATTACGTCAAAGGACGCACCAGAAATGGTTGAGTGGCTCACTCAGCCTTCCGCTTCTGCTCCCTCCTTATCCTCTGTATCTGCACCCTCCTCACTCTCTGCTGTGTGCCCCCCCAAAGACACAACCACCACCACCATAGCCCCTCCACCCAAGTCAGAGGAATTATTTTCCCATCCATTTCCAGACCTTACCAATGCTCATTCTTGGCATCGGATGAGGAAGAGGAGGTAGCAATGGCCGCCATCCAGCAGTCTGACGACAGTACCCAGATCAGCCCAAGGAGGGTGGTCCTCGCTGTTCCTGCCTACTTCGAGATCTCGAATGTCAGTGGTGGTGAAGGTGACGATAATGACATGTCGATGGATGTCTCGTGGGAGCCCACAAGAGAGGAAGAGGAGGGGAGTTCAGAGGGAGAGACAGAGCAGCAGATAGGGGCTAGAAGGAGGAGAAGCAGGCTGAACTTGCAGTGCACATGAGGCAAAAAGCAGACTGCAAATGTATCTTAATCGAGCCATCCACCATGCACGGTCACATCTGGTGCTTCAAGGACGCCGGCACATGGCTCCTCAGTGTGGGCTTTTTTTAACGTGTCAGCTGCTGACAATAGTGTTGCCATCTGCAGCCTGTCAACGCATAAGTCGCGGTAAGCGGTAAGCGGTAAGGGATGACCGCCTTAAGAAGGCAACTCTCTTCCCATCACCGAGCCCAGTGGGAGCAACACCGTCAGAACCCACAAAGCCACACTCCCGGCGTTCCACATCCTGCCTCTTCTCCTTTTCCTTCCTTCTTTCCATTTTGTCCTCCACTCCACCTTCCACCGTGCCGTCATCGCGTTCATCTGGAAAAAGGCAGGCTTTCATGGTCCAAATGTTCGAATGTAAAACGTTGATGACGCGGAATAACCCTCTTTCCCAACGGCTGACCGCTGGCTTGCCAGAACTGCTAGCCTGCCAACTACTGCCATATAAACTGGTGGACTCTGAGGCCTTTAGAAAATTTGTTGCCATTGGCACACCGCAATGGAAGGTCCCTGGAAGGAAATATTTCTCGCAGAAGGGCATCCCAGAGCTATATGGCCATGTTCAGTGGCAACTGAATGTATCTCTGGCACACAGTGTCGGTCCCAAGATACATCTGACCACAGACACGTGGTCTAGCAATCACGGGCAGGGAAGGTACATAACTTTTACTGCCCACTGGGTGAACATTTAGACGGCTGTCAAGCATGCAACTCGTGTTACCCATGTGGATTTTGTGTTAACGCCACTGATTGCATGCAGGCCTGCCTCTTCCTCTCCTCCTCCTATTCCATCCTCTGTCTTCTCCTCGACTGACTCCTCCTTTTCAACTGCCACCGCCTCTTCTGCTGCACCCCCAAAGTTCTTCAGAACCTATTTGACGTGCCAGGTGAGACGTTGCCATGCTGTGCTGCGGCTCTTGTGCCTGGAAGCCAAGAGCCACACCGATCCTGCACTGCTTTCAGCTCTGCGGTCAGAGGCCAATCAGTGGCTAACCCTGCTGAATTTGACAGATTGTAAAGTAGTGTGCGACAACAGTCCCAATCTGCTGAGCACGCTGAAACAGGGCTAAATGGCGCACATCCTGAACTTAGTCGTGCAGCGATTTGTTGCCAAATACCCCGGGGTCCAGGACGTCTTGTGGCAGGCCAGAAAAATCTATTGCCATTTTAGAAGATCTTACACGGCCATGGCTTGCCTTGCTGATGTTCAGCGGCGACACCACCTACCCGTCAGATGTCTGATTTGCAACAGCCCGATGCGCTGGAACTCCACCTTGTATATGCTTGATAGGCTGCTCCAGCAGCAACGTGCCGTTAACGAATACCTGTACGAACTCTGCAGCAGGACAGGTTCTGGGGAGCTTGGTTTCTTTTCACCGTGAGAGTGGCTGCTCCTGCGCGACACATGCAGACTTCTGCGGCCATTTCATGAGATCAGATAACTGGTCAGTCGGAGCCAGGGCACCATCAGTGACATCGTACCTTGCGCCTTATTTCTGGAGTGTGCATTGCAACGTTTCATTGATCAAGCCGCCGAGGAGCAGGAGCTGGAAGATGAGGAGGTCTCAATGCTGAATGAATTCCCAGGGGAGGCTACTACATCTGAGACAAGTCAGCAGGAGTCTGAAGAGGAGTCAGAGGAGGATGGTGGCTGGGGGTAGGAGGAGGAGCAAGAATAGCAGGCTTTAAACTTTTCGTGGATCCCTGGTGTTGTCCGTGGCTGGGGGGAGAAGACCAAGGATGACATTCTCCTGGGCAATGAGTAGGCGCCAGGGTGCTCCACCTCTTCCAATTTAGTGCAAATAGGGTCCTTCATGCTCCGTTGTTTGAAGAGGGACCCCCGTATAAAAAACATAAAGGGCAAGAACCAGTACTGTATGGCTATGTACTTAGACCTCGGTACAAACACAAAATGGCGGACTTGTTACCAGCATTACAGAAGGCTGTCCGAATGCAGCATTTCCAGGCCTTGCTGCGAGAGATACTGCATTCTGCTGTTGCGGGTGCTGGCAGAAGAATATCCACCAACAGCGAAACAGGTGTGGGTACTAATCCTTCCGCGCCTGCAAGAAGAGGGCGGTTTGAATATGTGTTGATCACTTCAGATATGAGATCAGTCTTGCAGCCAACCCATAGACAGCTGCCCTCTGGATCCAGCCTCAGGGAATGTCTAGACTGACAGGTGTCCGACTACATCGGGTTAAAGGCCGATGTGGACGCTCTGAAGAGCGAGGAACCTTTGGACTACTGGGTGTGCAGGCTTGACCTGTGGCCAGAGCTGGCACAATTTGCCATGAAACTCTTGGCTTGCCCCTAATCGAGTGTCCTGTCTGAAAGGACGTTTAGCGCAGCAAGGGGGATCGTGACCAATAAGCACACTCGCCTAGCTCACGACAGTGTGGACTACCTCACATTTCTAAAAATGAATGAGGCATGGATCTCAGAGGAATTAAACATCTGTGACGACCACATTTAATAGAATTTCCTAATGCCAACCCACACATATCAAAAAAGAATGGTCCCTGTCTTATGTAAATACAGCGGCATAAAAGGCCTTTTCTGTCCGGTGAATGCCTAATGTTTTTGGCCTGTACTCCACTGGCCTGCAGTAAAATTGTTATCCATTGACTGTCTAATATGCCTCCAGCCACATAATCACTTGATCTTTTCTGTACGGTGAATGCCTAATTGTTGTGGTGTCGGAGGAATTTAACACCTGTCACAACCACGTGTTATCGAATTTATACTAATACATGCCAAAAAGGGTATAAGAACATATAACTGCACCGCTAAACAGCAAATAATATATATTGTTTTTCCATAAATATACAAAAAAAAGCTTTAGAACATATAACTGCACTGCTAAAGGGCAAAAACGCCCTTATTTTTTTCACTTATACACTCTACAAAAGGCTTTAGAACATATAACTGCACTACTGAACGGCAAATAATATATATTTTTTTGCCACTAATACACACCAAAAAGGGCTTTAGAACATATAGCTGCACTGCTGAACGGCAAATAGGCCCTTATTTTTTTCAACTTATTCAACCCACAAAAGGCTTTAGAACATATAACTTCACAGCTGAACTGCAAATAATATATATATTTTTTTGCCACTAATACATGCCAAAAAGGGCTTTAGAACATATAACTGCACAGCTGAATGGCAAATATTTATTATTTTGCCACTAATACACACCAAAAAGGGCTGTAATTTTCTCACTTCACCACACTACGGCTAATAAGCCCTTTTTTTCCCACTAATACAAGCCATAAAATGCTTTAGAACATATAACTGCACCGCACAAAGGCAAATAAGACATAGAAATATTTCCTTGTAATAAATCCTGTGAATGGCTGTATTAAACAGCACTTGCACCCAAATAACGAGAATGGTTTGCTGGAATTACAGAGCTAATAGAATTGTTCCTATTACCCAGGCTGTAAACTCACCTACTGAACCCTGTTCTGCTCGAATACTGTGTAATAATTCCTCCATATTCTTTCCCTACACTTCTAATGCTATTTCCCTGAACTTCTATTGAGCAAAATATAAGTTTTCAAGTCTTTCCTAGCACTGTTTCTATCGCCTGCTAATGTCTCTCTCTGCACTAAGTACACTGGAGAATGGCTGAATCCAAGATGGTTGAGGCTATTTATAGTGCTGTGACTTCACAGGGCTGGCTGGCCGCTTATTCGCTGCATGCATGGCATTGTGGGTGATCCCTCGTTCCCAGAGTTCTTTGCTCCATGTCCTAACATGTGCAGCAGCCATTTTAGGAAAAAATGTGATTCGTTACCACGAACCATGAGGAAATTCGGATTCGGTGCAAATAGAATTTTTCCTGCAATTTGGATCGAATTCCACTTCGTCAACTTCGATTCGCTGATCTCTAAATGTCTACACACAATTTAAGCACATGATGGAGAGACTGAATATTTTGTTGCTTCCTCTTGGTTTGTGATTGATTGACAAGATGATATTGCAAAGGAAATACATTAGAAACTTACATTCAATGCTTACTTTGTGTGTTTTATCCCAAGAGTTCATTGATCACATATCAAGGTTACTTTAATTTCAATCCTCGAAATGTTCCCTCTTAAGGGATTCATGAGATTAAATTCTTATGCCTCAGAGCATTTTTTAAAAGATCCCAAGAGACTGTAACTAACCTAAATGTTTCCCAGTGCATTTTACTTTTCATCTCACAAGGGTGAAATATTTACTTTTGATGAGTAACTAAATTAAAATCTTCGGGCACAGCATGACAAGAGCTTTTTGTATGTAGTTATATTAAAAGAGATAAACCCTATTATACTCTGCAAACCCTCTTAGCAGGAAGCAAAAACGTTAGGAACTTGAGAAAGATATAATTTCAAATAATATGGACAAAGATGTATGAGGTATTCTTTCAAGTCATGGAGACTTGGATCTCAAAAAGAGTTGAAAATGTAGTGTGGCAGCAAAAACAGTCTTACTAAAGTATGTCAATGATGACATGAAATATGTTCACGAAGGGCATATATGCATTCAGCAGCTGGAACAATATCTTCTGAGTACATACTTTTGAAGAAAAAAATGCTTATATTTAATATTGATAATAATGATACAATATTTCAAAGTCTCAAGGTCAATGTTTTGGTATAATTATACTTGGCAACCAAGCTAAGCTGGCCAGACCACTAATGAGGTGCCTCCATACAGCTGCTTTAGTGTATATACAGTAGACAGCATTACAGCTGACCAGTTATAAAACTGCTTTAAATGTGACCAGGGATGTAGCTATAGGCGGTCCAGTGGTTTTAATTACATTATGTGGCTGAGGGGGACAGAGGTTCCTCTACCACATAAAAAGACATGAGTATTATACGATAAGTGGCATATGGTAGGTAGGGGCCTTGTTACATACTTTGCATTAAGGCCCGGGAGCTAGAACTTAAAGCTGTAGAGGTGAACAATAATCCTACTATATAGAGATCTCTGACTTCAATGACTGCTCCTTCCACTTGTTCACATAAACAAGTTATGGGGAAAACAAAGCATCTGTTATAAATTTCATTCAGAATGAAAGATGCCCGATTATTGGCAGCACTTCACCCTGGGCTATGAGGGATGTGCTGTGATAATCAATAGAACTGAATGGGGGAGGAACAATAATTACTATCAAATACCAACCAACACCAGTAAAACTTGTATGTATACAATCTCAGCAAGACTGAAACTAGAGATTAGTGAAGTTAAAAAAAAATTGGTAACTTCGCAGAAGTTAGCCAGGAAATTTGATTTGTTACTAATTAATGTATCATGGATCGATATAAATCACCTATACCCAGGCCACTCTGCCTTAGGGTAAGGCCACACGGAGTGGCCATGCTGCGGGCAAGTTGCGGTCATGCTGCGGTGAAGAACTGCGCAGCCAATTAGCCTGTAGATTTCTTTTATTTAATAATGAATACTGCACTATATAGTCCTTCTTCATTTTTAATGACCGTGCAGCACCTTTAAACAGGGGCAGTTGCTGGTATGATGTTTGGCTGGTTAGGTGGGGGGAGAATATGCAATTTATTGGTGTTCTGGCATACAATCTCCTGCAGGTTATTTGACAGTAAACACTGAATCAGCTCTGGCATACCCACTTCTCCAACCCCAGCGCTCTCATATATGTTCCAGCTTAATTTTTGTCACAAATATATATTGGGGTTGAAAATTCATATAAGTTCCAGCAGAGTAACCCCTAAAATCACAGTTTTATTTATCATTCTTTAAAAAAAGGACCAAAAGAGGGGCCTTCAAGATACTAAAGAAAAATACTCAATATGGTTACAACAATTATAGGTCTAAATAAAAGCATCTGGGTATGTGACAATAATGGCGGGGAAGGGGGAAAAAAAGTCCCTACACTTTCCCTCTTCGTAAAGCCTCAGCCCAGGAAGGACCCCTGATGGTGGAGACCCCCTGTACACGTTCCTAGGCTAATATCGGCCCTAAGGGCCTAGGGTATCGATGGGGCACAATATGCCCCCAAAATAATGCAAGGATATATATTCACAGACTCTGGATGCTATAGAAAAGGGGAATTACACATATACACATATAGTCAGGGTCAACCGTCCGGTCAACCGCCCAAACAAAAGTCGACACGTTTCCCCCTAGTAACACTATGGGATCATCAGGAGGTAAATATATTAGTTCGGTAAGATATAAATCAATAATATGTCAATCACTGATGCAGCAGGATATACTGGGGCAACACCAGATTAGGCGATCAGATAATCGCTATGCATGATATAACGGTGGAGGACAGAATAAATCCATAACAACTTCAAGTACAGCACCGTTGTAGGTTAATCAGAGGTATCACAATTGCCCTCATATCAGTACTGAAGCCGCAGGTATCGGAGGCCGGGTCAAATGTGTTCCATATCCTATTGGACAAAAATGATAATACACTGATATCAGAAGAGTGTACCTAATGATGTGTGTAAAAAAGCTGCAGTATAGCAGACACTCACGGCTGAGGGTTCGATGCAACTTGATCAGATACGTCACTGTTGTTCCAATGTAGATGGCCTTGATAGAGCCCAGACTGTGATCAATCAAGAGATCACAAAAAGTCAGTAATAGATAAACACCATTCAATAACTATAAATATAAGGAATCAGCATGACTCACATTATCCAAGCCTCCTCGTGTTCAGTGCTCCCAGATCAAGAGAAATAATTGTGTGCCCCCTCCATATTTGAGCCGCTATCAATTAGCGTGCCACAGATAGCGTTGGTGAAGAGCGGGACTGATGTCAGCATCCGGGCTATGGAACACATAGCGTTCCAGTGCATGTATTCCGGTGCCCATAGCAGCATCCGACCAGAAATACTGATGTCCAGTCACGTGACTTAAAGGACTTCCTGCCAGTGGAACGCAAAGGGAGCGCTTACTTCTTGCTCCTTGCATTCCACAGACGACGGATCGCGTATTATAATGCAGGAGGTAGTCAGTCTTACACCCTGTACAGAATTATTAGGCAAATGAGTATTTTGACCACATCATCCTCTTTATGCATGTTGTCTTACTCCAAGCTGTATAGGCTCGAAAGCCTACTACCAATTAAGCATATTAGGTGATGTGCATCTCTGTAATGAGAAGGGGTGTGGTCTAATGACATCAACACCCTATATGAGGTGTACATAATTATTAGGCAACTTTCTTTCCTTTGGCAAAATGGGTCAAAAGAAGAACTTGACAGGCTCAGAAAAGTCAAAAATAGTGAGATATCTTGCAGAGGGATGCAGCACTCTTAAAATTGCAAAGCTTCTGAAGCGTGATCATCGAACAATCAAGCGTTTCATTCAAAATAGTCAACAGGGTCGCAAGAAGCGTGTGGAAAAACCAAGGCGCAAAATAACTGCCCATAAACGGAGAAAAGTCAAGCGTGCAGCTGCCAAGATGCCACTTGCCACCAGTTTGGCCATATTTCAGAGCTGCAACATCACTGGAGTGCCCAAAAGCACAAGGTGTGCAATACTCAGAGACATGGCCAAGGTAAGAAAGGCTGAAGGATGACCACCACTGAACAAGACACACAAGCTGAAACGTCAAGACTGGGCCAAGAAATATCTCAAGACTGATTTTTCTAAGGTTTTATGGACTGATGAAATGAGAGTGAGTCTTGATGGGCCCATGGCTGGATTGGTAAAGGGCAGAGAGCTCCAGTCCGACTCAGACGCCAGCAAGGTGGAGGTGGAGTACTGGTTTGGGCTGGTATCATCAAAGATGAGCTTGTGGGGCCTTTTCGGGTTGAGGATGGAGTCAAGCTCAACTCCCAGTCTTACTGCCAGTTTCTGGAAGACACCTTCTTCAAGCAGTGGTACAGGAAGAAGTCTGCATCCTTCAAGAAAAACATGATTTTCATGCAGGACAATGCTCCATCACACGCGTCCAAGTACTCCACAGCGTGGCTGGCAAGAAAGGGTATAAAAGAAGAAAATCTAATGACATGGCCTCCTTGTTCACCTGATCTGAACCCCATTGAGAACCTGTGGTCCATCATCAAATGTGAGATTTACAAGGAGGGAAAACAGTACACCTCTCTGAACAGTGTCTGGGAGGCTGTGGTTGCTGCTGCACGCAATGTTGATGGTGAACAGATCAAAACACTGACAGAATCCATGGATGGCAGGCTTTTGAGTGTCCTTGCAAAGAAAGGTGGCTATATTGGTCACTGATTTGTTTTTGTTTTGTTTTTGAATGTCAGAAATGTATATTTGTGAATGTTGAGATGTTATATTGGTTTTCACTGGTAAAAATAAATAATTGAAATGGGTATATATTTGTTTTTTGTTAAGTTGCGTAATAATTATGCACAGTAATAGTCACCTGCACACACAGATATCCCCCTAAAATAGCTAAAACTAAAAACAAACTAAAAACTACTTCCAAAAATATTCAGCTTTGATATTAATGAGTTTTTTGGGTTCATTGAGAACATGGTTGTTGTTCAATAATAAAATTAATCCTCAAAAATACAACTTGCCTAATAATTCTGCACTCCCTGTATATAAATCGCATAACGGGTAATTCGCATAACCGGCAAATCGCATGCTAATGAAACAATTCGCATGGAGCAGATTAAACATGCTTCATACCCATTCAATATAGAATATATTGCCCAAGCGATAATGGAATCATATATACTCAATCGTGGCTATTCGATATTCAAAATAGATAGTGGATATAGGTAGAAACCAAAATTAAAGAATTCTTCAAATAAAGGTCCACAGTCAGTGGCCGTCTATAGACAGCGATGCAATATATGTCGCTAATGTCCAATACGATACATACATATTTAGATGCTTCACGCATCAGGCCAAATTTGGAACACTCAAAAATTCACTATAAAGCTAGGCCAATTATAGTACACAGAGTGGGGGCATTACTAGAGTGGTTGTCATAATGCTCATAAAAAACAGGAAAACGTTAGTCTCTCATTTATGCCCAGTGTAGCTTGCGATCTGAAACAATGGATCCATGCACATTCCTTTTGCAAAAAATTTCTGTCTCAGTTCCCGCCCATCGGTGAAGTTGGAACAAGTTCTAGTACAGAGAATTTAAGCCATATAGGGTCCCCCCCCCGTGAATTTCGTTAACATGTGAAGCTATTGGTGTGATGTTCTTTTTAATGACATCATTCACATGTTCGCACACTCTCCTCCGTACTTCTCTAATAGTCTTGCCTATGTAGTCCATGGGGCAAGGACACTAACAGATGTAGATGGCCCCCTTGCTGCGACAGTTACAAAAATCCCTAACTTTAAATGTTTGTTTTGTGACCGCACATGTCACTGTCTTGGAGGTTGATATAAAATTACATGCTTTGCATGATCCGCACTTGAACATCCCTGAAGGTTTCCGGTCAAGCCAAGTGCCCTCTCTGATGGGAGGGGTGTAATGGCTGTGGACAAGGCGGTCCTTAAGACTCTTACCACGTTTATAGCTCACACTCGGATTCTTTGTCAGGATGTCACATAGATCAGAGTCCATCTGAAGTATGGGCCAATATCTCTTAAGTGTCCTCATGACTTGTTCATTAGCCGAGTCAAAGGTAGATATAATCCGTAGGGGTTGACTATTTTCATCTCCCCTATGTTTGGGGACCAAGAGACTTGTGCGGTCTTGATGTACTGCATTTTTAAAGGCTTCCTTTCGATGTTTCTGAGGGTATCCCCTCTCTCTAAATCTCGTTTGGAGCTTCCTAGCCTCATTATAAAAGGTTTGATCATCCGAACAATTCCTTCGCACCCGAAGATATTGTCCCCTCAGAATCCCTCATTTAAGAGGTACTGGGTGATGGCTATCCCAGTGTAACAGGGAATTAGGTGATTGTCTTAGGGTCAATTTCAAATGCGAATTTAAAGGGGTTATCCCATCTTAGACAATGGGGGCATATCGCTAGGATATGCCCCCATTGTCTGATAGGTGCGGGTCCCACCGCTGGGACCCGCACCTACAAGGAGAACGGAGCGGAGAAAGTGGAGGAGGGCGCACTGTGCATGTGCAGCCGCCCTTTGTTCATTTCTATGGAGCCGCCAAAAATAGCCGAGCGCTGGCTCGGCTATTTCCGTCGGCCCCATAGAAATGAATGGGAGCGGTGGCCGCGCATGCACGGTGCGCTCCCATTCACTTCAATGGGAGAGGCGGGGAACTGCGCCTGGTGGTGGACGGACCCTGCGCCTGGTGGTGGACGAACCCTGGGAACGGACCCCGGGGTCCTCCAGCCACAACTCTCCCTGGCTCCGTTCTCGTTGTAGGTGCGGGTCCCAGAGGTGAGACCCGCACCTATCAGACAATAGGGGCATATCCTAGCGATATGCCCCCATTGTCTAAGATGGGATAACCCCTTTAAGGCCAATGTGGTTGTCATTAAGCTCAGTTATAAATTTATTGAATTCATCAGACCCACCCCTCCAGACCAGAAAGATGTCATCAATATAACGTGTCCAGACAATGATCTTGTCTGACCACCAAGTGGTCTGGGTTGGAAAGACAAAGACGTCCTCCCACCAGCCCAGGAAGAGGTTAGCATATGTAGGGGCGCAGGGACTCCCTATAGCCGTCCCCCGGAGCTGGTGGAAGAAACGTCCATTGAATAGAAAAAAGTTATGGGTCAGTATGAATTCAAGAAGCCTCAAGGTAAAAACATTATGGGTACTGCAGTGTATTGCCCTAGTCTTAAGGAAATATTCCACTGCAGAGAGTCCCCTTTGATGTGGTATGGAACTATATAGGGATTCAACGTCAATACTTGCTAGGAGACATTCAGGATCAAGACTAATAGTATAAATTTTATTGAGAAAGTCCATCGTGTCCCTTGTATATGCCGGTAGGGACACAACGAACTGACTCAAAACACGATCAAGGTATATGCCACAGTTCTGGGTGAGGGAATTAACCCCCGAGATTATTGGTCGACCCTTCAACGGATTGGTCACTTTGTGGACTTTTGGCAGTCTGTAAAAAGTGGCTATACATGTATGCGTAGGGGGGAGAAATTCATATTCAACTGGGGTGATTACCTTCTCCAATAGGCCTACATCAAGGATTCCCTTTAGTTCTTTTGTGAACTGGGTAGTGGGATTCGATGGCAATATGCTATATCCTTCTTTGTCCTCAAGCAGGTCTAAACACATGCGCTTATACCTGGGTTGATCAAGGATAACCAGGTTACCCCCTTTATCGGACGGTTTCATGATTAGCGATTTATCCCGTTCCAATGATTGTAATGCACGCATCTCTGTTTGTGAAAGATTATATTTGCTCGGATACACCTTATCAAGTTGTTCCAAGTCAGAAATCACCATTTGAAGAAAGATGTCAATGCATTCATTATTCAATGGAGGGGGCATTCTTTTACTTTTCAGTTTCAAATCCATATAGGGGCCCTGGCCCAATCCTCGTCTCCCCTCTTCTCCCAGGTCCATTAATAATCGGAAATCCGCATAATCACTCTCATTGAGTCCCAGATTCTCACAAGTCTGCATATTGGAGTGTGTAAAAAATGTGTGCCATTTCCTACCCTAAAGGTGGGAGCCCTTCTTCTGCCATCTGCTTTTCCTCCTTTTCCACATCACCTACTATTGATGACAATATGTCATCAGGAACATCCATCTCCTCCTTTCTTTGCATCTTTCTGACTTTTCAAGGACATGAAGACTTTTAAGGATGCTTTGGAAGAAGTAAAGTCAGCAAAAGATTAGGATAATCATCATTAAAACCTAGCTCTCCTAAGGGGTGCAGACTGGATAGTATTGGTTGGCATGATGTCACAGGAGTAAAGGCTTCCATCTTATTAGTATTGAAATACATTTACGGCTCATGTAGAAATAAGTAAATGTAGGAATAAATAAGTAAAACTGCTGCAGCATAAGTTTCCCCGCACTCTTGCTGCACTCTCCCTGCATTCGCCGTCTCCAACATTCTTCTATTAATCATTTTCAGCAACACTGTCTCTAGTGCCTAAGCGCTTATCACGTCTCTCCCTATGCTTAGCTCGAAGGAAATTGTGGAGACGGCATGGATGAAGGTTTTATAAAGCTGTGACATCACAGGGGATTAATATCTGCGGATTGGCTGGCTGCACGGCATTATGGGTTATCTAGTGTTCCCGGGATCCTTACTTTCACTTTGTAACACGTGCAGCCACCATTTTAGGAAAAACTGATTTGTTTACCGCAAAGCGCGAGCAAATTCGGATTTTTTGCAAATCAAGGTTTTCCTAAACTTTGGACCGAAGTCCAATTTGAATTCTGCTTTGAAACTACAATTTAAATCATCCACACATATACAAATCCATCATGTATTTAATGTTTTTTTGCAAACCTGGACAACCCTTTTAATTCACTTACTCTTTCACACTGAACTACAGACTGTTAAGCACTGAAACTAGAAGGAAAAAAAAACACAATTGTAAAGTTGATACTAAAATCTCAGGATGATGAGCTGGATAAAGCTACGTTCACATCTGCATTTGAACTTCCTTTTTTCTGGTATGTCAGAAAAATAGAAAGATGAGGATAATGGCGAGGACTAGGACAGATCCATTACATGATGGACACCAACAGTGCCCAATTAACCTCATTGACTATAATGGTTTATTGAGTTTCCATTTATAGTGTCTGGCATTTTACAAGAAAAATAGTGCTTTATAGTGTGCTGTTTTTTCTGGCATTTTTTGAGGTAAAGCAAAATCACAGAAATATAGTGGCAAATATGGGGGAACTGCTCAAACACCAAACACTGTAGCGTGTTTCTCATTAGGGGAGCAGTCCCACCGCATGTGGACCACAGCAAACGACCATCCCCAGCAAAAAATGCGTACAATGGAGGATGCCGGCGCGGTCCACATGCACCACAAAGGCATCCTACACAAAACGGAGCATTGTGCGGATGAAAATATAATTATATAAATCACAGAAAAAAATGCACCAAACGGATATGCCACTGACTATACTGGCTAGTCATACAAGCAGATATGAAAAGCTGAGACTTTTGCCAATATATTCCTGTCAGGAACACATCGGAGCCCATCATGCACAATGTCACGGTCTCTCAGCATGGCAAGGGTCCTACCACTACGCTAACTATGGTGTGAACACGGTCTGAAGGTGATGAAATCCAGCTCACAGCCAAGCTTCCACACAACCGCATAGCAGGACAACTAATGCAATGTGAATAAAGCAAGACTGTAAGCCACACCCATATCAGACCGTGTGATGGAGGTTACCAGGTGCAAAAGAATGTTTAAATGCCAGGTAAAGAACATTCAATACATATAAAACACGATACGGTCTCTCAGCATTTTTTGAGGTGTCTCAAACTCAGATGTGAACAGGGTCTAATGGTGCATTACGCATTCACGTGCCTACTGATCAGGCAATGATTGGGAAGGACCCTTTGCTTCCCGATCATTGGCTGCTCATCAGAGGAGGTGAAAGCATAATTTACATGCTGCAATGACCTCCACTGTATGGAGAAAAGGGGTCATTGTTTGTGGGCAGCAGATCCCTGTTTATGCAGCATGATCTGCGTTCCCCTGTCATCCTTGGCAGCACATGAAGGGTTAACAGAGTCCTATTCTCGCCCCAGGACCGCCCACCTAGATAAAAACAAGATAATTAATTAATTAGCAATCCTATAGGTCCCTATAAAGCACTCCCTCTGGCACACCTCCAATGTGTTTTTTTCATGTCCTTATTCTGGACAGGTTCCATAGCCCACCTCATCTGGAGCCCTCATGCCTGGGGGGTGTCCCAGGCTTAGGCTCAGAGTCCAGCTAGCCATGGGGGTGCCTTGGCGCTGCTCTGTGGAGTTTTTCTTTCCTGTGCCGGGTTTGGGTGTGCAGCGATGCCTGCAATATGCCGCACCAGCGCTTCATCTCACTGGGTGGCAATGGCGGCACCTGCAGGTTTCAGTGGAACGCATCATGGAATGCAGCGTCGGCTGCGTCTGATGTCATCAGCGGGCGCCCGCCCCCCGGGATTCTGGCGGCAAATTCAAATTATCTCCTGTATTTAAGGTGGTATAGTCCATGCTCTTACTGCCCTTGTGCCTTGGCAGTCGAGCTCTATTATTTCTAAGGTACCCCTGATCCAGGCTCTGGTTATGACTGATTACAGCCAGTTTGTCCTGGCTTTATATTATGTGGTATCTTAGGTTTTCATATATTTAATCTGTTCCTCTTTCCAGATGTCCAGCCATTCCAGTAAAGGAGGAAAAAGATCCAGGAAGCACAGGCACAGGCTGTGCCAATCCTGCGACCAGCCTCTCCCTGATGACCACCAGGACGATTATTGTGGAAGCTGTGGGTTATAGGCATTTTCCCATTCCCCGGAATCCTCACCCATGCGTGTGAAGAGACATTAACCGTATTAAACCGCTTCCTAAGGGTTATACGTCTAACATTTGCGCAGCCTGTACTCAGCCGGAGGTTGTCTCTGAAGATAATACAAAAAAATGAATCTCCTTACTCGAATCCTTTCTGTCTCAATCTAAGAGACAGAAGACGCATAAGAGGAAACGAGCTTATCCTAGCCCTTCTATGTCTCCCGAGAGGTCTTCTCGCCCGGAAGGGGAGGTGTCCTCTGGTTCTAGCTCAGATCTAAAACCAGCCACAGAGGAGAACTTTTTGTTCAGGAAGGAGGATATTAACTGTCTCATCAAGGATGTGAAACATATAATTGAATCCAAGACGGAGACGCGTACCGACCAAGATGAGGGGAGCCTGTTTTACTTTCCTAAAAAGAAAGCGCGGGTCTTTCCCAGTCATCCGGTGCTTGAATCCATCATCTAGAAGGAATGGAAACATCCATTAAGGAAGATGGATTCAGGAAGAAGAGCCAGGGCTATGTACAGAATAGACCCTGCAGTGGCCAGACTAGCGAAGAGGTCCTTTTTTCCGTCTGACGACTCTACGTTGTTAAAGGATCCCATGGATAAGAAGGCAGATAATCTCCTAAAGCGGCTTCATTCTTATATAGCCTCCCTGAAGAAGGCGTCCATGCCCTGAGAGTATGGTTGAGTCAACTAGGAAGGGATATTGAGGATGGCGTTGATAGAGAAGATTTGCTTCAGCAACTTCCTTCTTTGAAGTTTGCGGCGGAGTTCCTATGTGAATTTCCCGTGGATACCCTGAAAGGCTTAGCCAAAAATATGGCCCTCTCCAACTCTATCAGGAGGTCAATCTGGTTGAAATTGTGGTCGGGTGATGTCCCCTCCAAGAACAACCTTTGTTCTCTTCCATTTAAACCGGGGCGTCTGTTCGGCTCTCAGCTAGACACTCTATTGGAAACCAATAAGGAAGATAAAGCACTGTAATTTCCTCTGTCCAGGCGCAGATTTCAACCCAGAAGCTTTCGGCCCTTCAGAAGACAGCGCTTTCAAAGATCCGATTTTCGCGGGCGTTCGGACAGGAGAGGATCTGACCGAAGGTATTTTGCCAGAACATCGGATAAGGGTAGGAATAAACCAGAGGATAAACCCACCAAAGAGGACTTCTGACGCCAGAGGGAAAGTGGCGCCTAATCATAGACCTCCGCTACGTGAATCAATTTATCACAAAAGTTCATTTCAAGATGGAAAACATAAGGTCTATCACGTCACTGCTTCAAGAAGGTCACTTCTTGGCATCCATCGATTTGAGATATGCTTATCTGCATGTCCCAATAGAGAACGCGTCCAGACGCTTTCTGAGGATTGCAATCGCCATGGGAGGAAAAGTAAAACACCTCCAAATCAAAGCCCTGCCCTTCGACCTCTCATCAGCACCCAGAATTTTTACGAAATTAGCCGTAATTGCTGTTGCAAGTTTACGCCTACAAGCCTTACAGGTGTTTCCGTACCTGGACGACTGGCTTGTAGTGGCACCCACCAGGGACTTACTGAATTCTCATCTCCTGAAAGTCATCAAGTTGCTTCAGTCTCTGGGCTTCTTGATCAATTGGGACAAATCCGACATCCAGCCAGCAACATCCAAAACGTTTCTAGGCTTCAGGATAGACACTTGCACCATGACCCTGTATCTCCCGACCTCCAGGATAAGCTCTGTCACATCAGCAATAAAGATCTTAATTGCGGGCCAAAGACCTACAGTCCACAGGGTGATGAAAACCCTGGGTCATATGACATCAGTATTAGATGCAGTTCCATGGGCTCAGGCCCACATACGGGAATTACAGCAGGACTTGCTTCAGGTCTGGAAGCACAACCACAATCTTTCAGCCCGTGTCAGGTTGAGACCTTCCACAATCACGGAGCTGAAATGGTGGTTAAGAGGGAGGAATTTATCCAGGGGAAGATCCTTCCAGCTAACACCTACGGTGACTGTTACGACGGATGCCTCTTCCCGGGGCTGGGGAGCCCATCTCGGAAACAGTTGGGTTCAAGGTTCTTGGTCCTGCACAGAACGACAGCTGTCCTTGAACTTCAGAGAGTTGAAGGCAATCAAGCTGGCATTACAACACTTTTGCACAGATTTGGAGACCCAATCAGTCCTAATTCAGACGGACAATCTCCCTGCAGTTTTTTTACATAAACAAGCAGGGAGGCACCCGGAGCCTTCTACTCCTTGCATTATGCAGGAAGATCTTTGCATGGGCAGAGAGGCACTTACAGAATCTAAGGGCGGTACACATCAAAGGCTCGTTGAATACTCAGGCGGATCTTCTGAGTCGGAGGAAGATCAGACAAACCGAGTGGGAGCTGAACCAGAAATACTTCCTGCAGATTACAGCCAGATGGGGTACTCCGTCTGTAGATCTGATGGCCTCCAGGGAAAACAGCAAACTTCCCAAGTTCTGTTCTCTGAACGGATTCCAGAATCCAGCAGCAGTAGACGCCTTTTCTAGAACTTGGAAGGACAAGTATGTTTATATCTTTCCTCCGGTGCCTCTCATCTTAAGAGTCCTGCAGAAGATCCTATTAGAGAAACCTCAAGCGATATTGATTGCTCCTTTTTGGCCACGCAGGCCATGGTTCCCACTTCTACTCCAGTTATCCAGAGGAGTCTACTGGAAGCTTCCATCTTATCCCGACTTACTAGTTCAGAACGGCCTGTTTCATCAACATCTGAACAAACTTCCTCTCACAGCTTGGAGACTGAGAGGTCCAGACTAGAAGGAAAAGGGCTGTCTGTCCCTGTCATCAATACTCTACTCTCCTCCCGGAAAACATTTACAAATATCAAGTATGAAAAGATATGGAGGAAATTTTCATCCTGGATCTCAGAGAATGAATGTTCAGATATTACAGTCCCTGTTATCCTCCAGTCCCTGCAAGATGGATTCCAGAAGGGTCTTACTCCGAACACTTTGAAAGTGCACATGACAGCCCTTAATGTCATGACAGAGAGCAGATTCGGACATCATCCCTTAATTAATCGTTTCTTCAAGGCCATTAAGAAGCTTAGACCGGTGGTGAGACACCCTATGCCTGTTTGGGATCTGTCATTAGTCCTCAGAAGATTGACTGAACCCCCCTTTGAGCCCTTACTAGACGCAGAACTTAATTGGCTCTCCTGCAAAGTTCTCTTTCTTATTGCCATCACTTTGGCTAAGAGACTCGGGGAATTGCAAGCACTATCGGTTAAGACGCCCTATTTAAGAATCCTGCGGAATGGAGTACTGCTGCTCACTCTACCTTCCTTTGTGCCAAAGGTTCATTCTTCTGCTATCGTCAACCGAGAAGCGTTTCTACCAGTCTTTTTCCCAGACCCCTCATATGAAGAACAAGCTCGCTGGCACACCTTGGATGTCAAGAGGGCAGTTGAGATCTACCTTCGAAGGACGGAGAATTTTAGACTAGATGAAAATCAGTTTTTGCTATACTCCAGTCCTAATAAAGGTCACAAGGCATCTAAGAGTTCCCTGGCAAGATGGATCAAGTCTATCATCTTGGAGGCATACACCATAGAGGGCATCTCTCCTCCTTCTCCGATTAGAGCCCACTCAACTAGGGCCACAGCAACTTCTTGGGCTGAACAAGCGCATGTCTCCCTAGAAGAGATCTGTAGAGCAGCATCATGGTCTACGCCATCTACCTTCATAAAGCACTACCGGCTGGACATAGAAAATAAGAGCTCAGCCTTTGGCACTGCGGTGTTGAGTGCAGCAGTTCAGTAATTCCCTCCCTTTAGTATCTATGCATATCCCTTCATGTGCTGCCGAGGACGACAGGGGAAAGTGAAAATTATTACCTGGAATTTTGCTTTCCATGAGTCCGAAGGCAGCACATACATACCCTCCCTAATAAATCCTTTTGTTTTGCATTTTGCCTGAATCTATTTTTTATACACATTGGAGGTTTGCCAGAGGGAGTGCTTTATAGGGACCTATAGGATTGCTAATTAATTAATTATCTTGTTTTTATCTAGGTGGGCGGTCCTGGGGCGAGAATAGGACTCTGTTAACCCTTCATGTGCTGCCTTCGGACTCATAGAAAGCACAATTCCAGGTAATAATTTTCACTATCCAGAAATTATTTAGGTGCCCCTAAAAATGATCATTTGCAAGTAATCACTCATTCATTGGGTGATCAACGGTAGCTTTACAATTATCAGGAACAAGAATTCATACGAACATTTGTCCCCAATAATCTGCCCAATAATAGTCCAGTGTAAAGGGACCTTAAGACAACAGATGGAAATATGTGTACAGACATAGGGGAGCAACTGGAGGAGTGAAAAGTATTTAAATTTCAAAGACTGAGGATGGATCAACTTCTCTGTTGATGAGAAGGGTATAGTGCATTTATTATGTTATTATGTTGTACATGCATGGATAATAAAAACATTATTTATTCCGAAGGTAATTTTATTAAGAAAAATAATCACTTTTATTTAGCATTTATAAATACAAAATCAGTTTGCAACCCCACCCTAGAAACGCTCTTCATATAGAAAGTATTATTGTGTTTCTATATTCTATGCTGGAGCAAGTTTTAGAAGAAAGTTAAAATATATTAATATTACAGCATCTTGTCAAAAGCACAAACAGTCTATTCATTACAGACCAAGATTGCATATCTAGCTATGCCAGTTGTCCTCTAAAACAATAGTTAATGAAAGGTCATAGAGATTTGTTAGGAAAAGGTGAAAGAACAGAGCATTGTAGACCACAGCAAATCAATCATACTTACAAGTAAATTACTTCCTGAATATAAAACCTCTTGTGAAAAGGTCAATACTGTACAATATATCATTAAACAATATTCAGAGGTGCTTTTAGAAAACTCTGTTTTGGGCAATACATTGGAATGAGCGACTATGCCCACAGTTTCTGTGATTTGGTCTTGTTCATTCATTCAGAGCTCTGTCAGGATTCAGGTGCAGATACAATGGGGGTGATTCGCATGCACACCTGCATCAGAAATCAAAGTTTAAGCCTTAGATTTCTTATGCTAATTCTTTGAAAATTGTTATTGGTTTTGCCTATGGCAAAGTGTGCTTCGGATGCTTTATCCAAAGTCGCTACATTCAAAACTTTGGAATAATACTGTACGGAGATCCGTCTCTGTACAGTATTAGAATGCATGGGCTCTGATGTACCCAAGTAAGTTATTCGCAAATTTGCGCGTGACTTCGTTGAATAACTTCGGTAGTTAATTTTTAAAGTGGAAAACCACTTTAAAACTTGAAACCGAACTCGGCTACGGTTCCGAGGTACTAGTGGTTTCCCACTTTAAAAATCAACTACCGAAGTTAATCAACCAAATCACACGCAACTTCGCGAATAACTTACTTTGGCTCCTTTATCTTGTACAATGAATGGCATAAAAAATCAATTTGCTGTTTTTGAAGGTTTCACCTCCCCCACCCCAAATACATTGAATAAAGAAATGATCAAAAAGTCATACACACCCCATAATGGTATCAACAAAAAACGACAAATTGGCAAGAAAAAATTATCCCTCACACAGGTCCATAGGTGTAAATATAAAAAAGGTATGGGGTCAGAATATGACTATGCAAAGAAATAATTCGTTTTTCCAAAATTTTTATTTTTTCAAAAAGTATAGAAACCCAATAAAATTTTTAAAAACTTGGTATTGCGCTAATTGTACTGACCCGCAGAATGAAAGTAACAGGTCCAGTGGCGTCACTAAAACTGACAATGCATAGCAAATTTTAGAATAGACCCCCCCAGCAATCTCCTCCTCCTGTGCAACCTTTACTCCTGCAACTTGTCAAGACAGCTCACTTAGACCAGGCAAGAAAGCCTCTCTGCCCATTTCCCACATGTATATACTTTATATACTGTCACTGTACATAATGTATAACACTGTTAGGGGGCCCTAATCTTTCTGTACTTTCCCCATGTGGGCCCATTCTGTGTTCTGACCCCATAGCAGCCATGTTCCCCTGCTTCCACTATAGCTACACCCCTGAACAGGTCAGTTTTACCTCATGGGGGAGGACATAAAACCATACCCCACTAAACCATGGCAAAATTGAGTTGTTTTCTTTCCAAATCCACCCCATTTGCAACTTTTTTCTAGCTTTCCACTGCACTATTTGCAATGTGAAATTGTGATTTTAGAAAGCGCAACTTGTCCTGCAAAACACAAGCCTTTATACAGTTATGTGAATGGAAAAATAAAAAACTTTGGCTATGGAAAGGCAAAAGTATAATGATCAAAAGCTGAAATCACTGCGTCAGGAAGGGGTTAATGTTGCAAATTAACATAAGTAATCAAAAAAATAAATTATTAGTATATTGCAGACATGTGAACATATATTAAATTAATCTATGTGTGTCCCTCATCTACTGTTTATACAGTGTATTTGCAAAAATGTAGGTTCACCGAATTGAATGAAACACTGTCTCATTGCATGCAAAGTAGGACAGAACATTACTGGTGTTTCATGTTTAGTACTTTACCAATGAATCAAATTAAAAGCATATGTACAAATTTGTTATGACACAAAATACTTAAAGTAAAATACTTAAAATACTTAAAGCCCTTGTGAATTTCTTAATTTATTTGTCACTGTTCCTTTGATTTAACTTACTTTTATAGCTTAAAGCAGTTTGTATTGTGCTAATTAAAGGGGAGATTTATCAAAACTGGTGTGAAGGAAAACTGACTTAGTTGTCTAAGAGCCTCAATAAAACATAATTGGGTATTTCCACATGAGCCATTTATGAATATGGACTCTCACCTATCAGGAGAATGGGCTCCTCTTCAACTCTCCCTGGAACTCAAGAAAGGAAGAGAGCATACATCCACGTGGTTCTCTAACCTTGTATTCTATGCGAGTTAGCGAAATAGCGTTTTACTACTATGAAAATAGTTGCATACATTCATGACCACTTTCCACCTCATCTACTCCTTTCTAGAGTGCAACACTTGAATCAGGACACTTCCATTCTGCATATATATGAGGATCCTAGAGATGGTCACACAGTACTTAGCTGTTCTTTCTCCTGTGCTACATGCCCCTCCTCTTTTCTCTGACATGGAAAATACATGTGAGCAGCCTCCATAGAATGGCAAGCATTTCTATGACCAGATAGTTTGAGGCCAAACAGAAAAGCCTGGTGGGCCACAAAAGGCATCGGATGTGCATACCTGTTCTAAATGAATTAAATTGTGTTCAAATCATTTATTAATGAGGTTGCCTCATGAAGACATCTAAACAAATATGACCAAACAATATGGTGGACAGTTATCAAAACTGGTATAAAGGAAATCTGGCTTAGATTCTGCATTTTCACTTCCTTTACATCAGTTTTGATAAATTTCCCTCTATGTTTTTCTAGACAATACAAGCACTTATCATGTCTGATTTTACATTTGTTTTTCTTTATTTGTTACACATTTTAAAATAGAAGGTAAATGCTAGTTAACTCTTTTAAGCATCAACTTGTTAGGGGACTGTTAAGAACCAGTGGGTGTGAATCTACTGTGCCACGTGACTAACCTCCGCTTAGAGCGTTGTCTAAGTGAATCCCTCATTCTTTACATTACCCCTAATGGTGAGGATAGGCTTTCCCGAGCCAGGTCACTACCTCTTGAGGTGGATTGGCACATGAAGCAGCTGGTTCAGGCGGATCAAAGGGTACCAGAACAAGGTACCAGAGGTACCATCATAGTCATAACCAGCTGCAACAGTGCTGGACCAAAGTATGAGGCAGAGACAAAGTCGAACAAGCAATGGTTCAGGGCTGGCGGCTCAGGTACAATTCAGGCAATCCAGGTCAGCAACAGGAGAGACAAGACATGGAAGGAGCTTGGAATATGCAGAGAGAGAGGTAACCGTAACTTATAGGTGATTTCATTGATCTTCTTCGATACTTCAAAATGTCTGAGGAACCTACGGGAGATTTTGAAACTAGGGACTTTCAAGCTGATATTTTTAGAGGAGAGCCATACCTTATCTCCTGAGGAGAACTGAGGAGGTTTTCTTTGTCTCTTTTCTGCATTTACCTTCAAGCAAATCATGGCCTTTATAATGCAGTCTTTGGTCTGAAGCCATATATTCAAGAAATCTCTAAAAGAGGAATCTGCAGCAGGAACCTCAGAGGACATGGGAACAGGACGAGGGGTATGAGGATGTTGTCCATAAATGACAAAGAACGTGGAGGACCCAGTAGACTTACAAAAATGGTTGTTACAGGAAAACTGCCCAAGCTAGCAATTGTACACAGTTGTCGTCTTGGGCACAGACAAAGTGCCAGAGATAGTTTTCTAATATCTGACTGACCCGCTCTACCTGTCTGTTGTTCTATGGGTGATATCCTGAAAAAAAGTGTAACTCAGTCTCAAGAAGCCAGCACAAATCCCTCCAGGGCTTAGAGGTAAACTGGACTCCACCATCGGAAACTATGTGCAGAGGCAGTCCATGCAAGTTTTGCGGCTGAGGACACCTAGATAAAGGGACAAAGTGAGCCATCTTGGGGATCCTGTCCACAGCCACCCAGATAGCTGTACATTCAGCAGAGGATGAAAGGTTGGTAACAAAGTCCATGGCAATATGTTGCCAGGGAGCTTTGGGAATAGGAAAAGATCATAACAGCCTGGAAGTTTTGGTCCTGGAGAATTTATTCTGAGCACAGATATAGCAGGCAGACACGTAATCACGCATATCTTTTGATAGTCTTGCAAATTCCTTGATGACCAGCCAGTTTGGAGTTGTGTCCCCAAGCTAATATATGTCTCCTTTTGCAGGTGGCACAAATATCTATCTAGGAGGAATGTCTTTGATCAGGACAGGAGCCATAGTGATCAAGTGAGCGGGATCAACAATGTGCTGAGGTCCCTTTTGTTGATCGGAGGAATCAAATGAGGAATCGGAGGAATCAAATGACCAAGACACAACATCTGCCTTGATGTTCTTCTCAACTTGGCGAAAGTGAAACTCAAAATTGAAAAGGGAAAATAAGTGTACCCATCTAGTTTGGCGTGGATTCAGACGTTAGTCCATCTGCATATAAGTTAGCTTTTTTGTGGTCGGTGAAGATTAACACCGGCTGTTGGGCCCCTTCCAACAGATAACTCTGTCAAAGAGCTGATCAGCAGGGGGAGGGGGCTGGGAGTCAGACCCCCACCAATCTGTTATTGATAACCTATCCTGAGGATAGGTCGTCCATATTATACTCCTGGAAAACTCATTTAATTTACATAGTGATTAGTCCTAGACTAAAGGAACATCTATTGATTATTAAAGGTGTTTATGAATATTTTCATAATGATTTTTTTTTCTTTCCCTGAAGAAACCCTTTAAAATATATTTTTTTTACTCCAACCATTTACTATTTTTCTTCCTTGACTACTTTTTATTCCTTTTGTTTTTATGCAATAAATTTGTATTTGCATTTTTAAATGTTTTTCAAATTTAGCAATTTCGTATTTTTTTAATTACATATTCATGGTAGATCGATGCATTTAGCAATGACCAATAATTTGCAAAAGGCACAGTAATGATGTTTTAACCCTTAGGCTAGTATCTACAAAAATCTTCAAATATAAGACATTTTATGTAAGCAGAGTTCATAGCCTGCACAGTTTTTTAACTGAACATACTTCCTGCTGTATGTTTTAAAAAGCCTAAAAAAACAACAGACACCTCTGCTCTGATTAATAAAAAGCTCCCACCTCTTAATAAGGGCCTGAGTTTAATTTGTTTAATATTCCCACCACTAATGATTCCTATTTAAGACATCCTTTAAAAAAGTTTGTAACATTAATTTAATGGAAACATGCCAATGCTGCTTCAAGAACTCCATTAGATGTTTCCCTGTTAAATTAATGTGACTAACTTTTAATGGATGTTCTAATTAGATGTTATTATTAACAGGAATATTAGTCAAATTAAAATCAAACCTGGAGAGAGACAAGTTAGCTTTACAAGAATGTTAAGCATTAGTATCTGGATAATATATACGCAATGTGGTGATGCCAGATGGCAAAGATTTGCTTTGCCTTCCAGTAACCCTCTGAAGAACCAGGCACACATGGTTTTGTTAGCACATAATACCTGCAGGAACAGCACTACTATTAACATACCCACTTACAAAAGGAAGTGATGGCTTCTACAAGTACAGTGCACTACACTTGAGAGAGAAAAGGGAGCTCCATCTCTCAATTTCACACTCAATTTAAAGGGTCACTTTCAACGTGGACTGATTAGTTTAGGCAGTTTAGAATTGATTGTTTTGATTGTAAAGCTTGCCTGCCTTTGTGGGCAATTTAAAGTGAAAAAGAGACACCCTGCTATTGCACAAACCAAGGTGGAAGAATGATCTGAATACTTTCTACAGTCATCTAGATTAATACATCAGTAGTGTACAAACTGTCCTCGTTAGAAGCTTCTAACAAATTAGTATCACAATGTTTCATAGTCACAGTTTTTAATTTGAGAAAAAAGCTTAATGCAAGAAAAATGTTTTAATTGTGTTAGTGGTTTTTCTTCCAGAATGGGTGCACAAATGTATATTAGTATAGCACATAAATATATATCCTGAGATAAACCTCAGCAGCAGCAGTCATATACAGCTAACAAGTAAATGTTGCAAAATAAATGAAATGTACTATAATTTATTATTATATGCTAGGATCTAGAGTATATACAAGTCTAAGGGATCACTTTAACCCTTTGTACACTCCAATCAATGCAGAATGCGTTGTACAGTGAGGGAAACAAAATGTAATCACAGAGCACAATATGTTTAAATGCTCATGTACTTCGAAAGGATTGAAAGGCTGTTTTTCACAGTTTCTTTATTGTTAGGCATACAACAAACACAATTAACCACCTCCGGACCGCCTAACGCAGATTCGCGTTCCGGAGGTGGCAGCCCTGCGCAGAGTCACGCATATATGCGTCATCTCGCGATGGCCGAGATTTTCTGTGAACGCGCGCACACAGGCGCGCGCGCTCACAGGAACGGAAGGTAAGAGAGTGGATCTCCAGCCTGCCAGCGGCGATCGTTCGCTGGAAGGCTGGAGATGTGATTTTTTTTAACCCCTAACAGGTATATTAGATGCTGTTTTAATAACAGCGTCTAATATACCTGCTACCTGGTCCTCTGGTGGTCCCCTTTGTTTGGATCGACCACCAGAGGACACAGACAGCTCAGTAATATGTTGCACCGAGCACCACTACACTACACCCCCCCCCTGTCACTTATTAACCCCTTATTCACCCTTGATCACCCCTGATCACCCCATATAGACTCCCTGATCACCCCCTGTCATTGATTACCCCCCTGTCATTGATCACCCCCCTGTAAAGCTCCATTCAGATGTCCGCATGATTTTTACGGATCCACTGATAGATGGATCGGATCCGCAAAACGCATACGGACATCTGAATGGAGCCTTACAGGGGAGTGATCAATGACTGTGGTGATCACCCCATATAGACTCCCTGATCACCCCCCTGTCATTGATTACCCCCCTGTAAGATCCATTCAGATGTCCGCATGATTTTTACGGATCCACTGATAGATGGATCGCATCCGCAAAACGCATACGGACGTCTGAATAAAGCCTTACAGGGGCGTGATCAATGACTGTGGTGATCACCCCATATAGACTCCCTGATCACCCCCCTGTCATTGATTACCCCCCCTGTCATTGATCACCCCCCCTGTCAGGCTGCATTCAGATGTCCGTATGATTTTTACGGATCCACTGATAGATGGATCGGATCCGCAAAACACATACGGACATCTGAATGGAGCCTTATAGGGGGGTGATCAATGACAGGGGGGTGATCACCCCATATAGACTCCCTGATCACCCCCCTGTCATTGATTACCCCCCTGTCATTGATCACACCCCTGTAAAGCTCCATTCAGATGTCCGCATGATTTTTACGGATCCACTGATAGATGGATCGGATCCGCAAAACACATACGGACATCTGAATGGAGCCTTATAGGGGGTGATCAATGACAGGGGGGTGATCACCCCATATAGACTCCCTGATCACCCCCCTGTCATTGATCACCCCCCTGTCATTGATCACCCCCCTGTCATTAATCACCCCTCTGTAAGGCTCCATTCAGACATTTTTTTGGCCCAAGTTAGCGGAAATTATTTTTTTTTTCTTACAAAGTCTCATATTCCACTAACTTGTGTCAAAAAATAAAATCTCACATGAACTCACCATACCCCTCACGGAATCCAAATGCGTAAAAATTTTTAGACATTTATATTCCAGACTTCTTCTCACGCTTTGGGGCCCCTAGAATGCCAGGGCAGTATAAATACCCCACATGTGACCCCATTTCGGAAAGAAGACACCCCCAGGTATTCCGTGAGGGGCATATTGAGTCCATGAAAGATTGAAATTTTTGTCCCAAGTTAGCGGAAAGGGGAGACTTTGTGAGAAAAAAATAAATAAAATCAATTTCCGCTAACTTGTGCCAAAAAAAAAAAAAATTTCTATGAACTCGCCATGCCCCTCATTGAATACCTTGGGGTGTCTTCTTTCCAAAATGGGGTCACATGTGGGGTATTTATACTGCCCTGGCATTCTAGGGGCCCTAAAGCGTGAGAAGAAGTCTGGGATCCAAATGTCTAAAAATGCCCTCATAAAAGGAATGTGGGCCCCTTTGCGCATCTAGGCTGCAAAAAAGTGTCACACATCTGGTATCGCCGTACTCAGGAGAAGTTGGGGAATGTGTTTTGGGGTGTCATTTTACATATACCCATGCTGGGTGAGAGAAATATCTTGGCAAAAGACAACTTTTCCCATTTTTTTATACAAAGTTGGCATTTGACCAAGATATTTATCTCACCCAGCATGGGTATATGTAAAATGACACCCCAAAACACATTCCCCAACTTCTCCTGAATACGGCGATACCACATGTGTGGCACTTTTTTGCAGCCTAGGTGGGCAAAGGGGCCCACATTCCAAAGAGCACCTTTCGGATTTCACAGGTCATTTACCTACTTACAACACATTAGGGCCCCTGGAAAATGCCAGGGCAGTATAACTGCCCCACAAGTGACCCCATTTTGGAAAGAAGACACCCCAAGGTACTCCGTGAGGGGCATGACAAGTTCCTAGAATTTTTTATTTTTTGTCACAAGTTAGTGGAAAATGATGATTATTTTTTTTTTTCCCTTACAAAGTCTCATATTCCACTAACTTGTGACAAAAAATAAAAACTTCCATGAACTCACTATGCCCATCAGCGAATACCTTGGGGTGTCTTCTTTCCAAAATGGGGTCACTTGTGGGGTAGTTATACTGCCCTGGCATTCTAGGGGCCCAAATGTGTGGTAAGGAGTTTGAAATCAAATTCTGTAAAAAATGACCAGTGAAATCCGAAAGGTGCTCTTTGGAATGTGGGCCCCTTTGCCCACCTAGGCTGCAAAAAAGTGTCACACATCTGGTATCTCCGTACTCAGGAGAAGGTGGGGAATGTGTTTTGGGGTGTCATTTTATATATACCCATGCTGGGTGAGATAAATATCTTGGTCAAATGCCAACTTTGTATAATAAAATGGGAAAAGTTGTCTTTTGCCAAGATATTTCTCTCACCTAGCATGGGTATATGTAAAATGACACCACAAAACACATTCACCAACTTCTCCTGAATACGGAGATACCACATGTGTGGCACTTTTTTGCAGCCTAGGTGGGCAAAGGGGCCCACATTCCAAAGAGTACCTTTCGGATTTCACTGGTCATGTTTTATAGAATTTGATTTCAAACTCCTTACCACACATTTGGGCCCCTAGAATGCCAGGGCAGTATAACTACCCCACAAGTGACCCCATTTTGGAAAGAAGACACCCCAAGGTATTCGCTGATGGGCATAGTGAGTTCATGGAAGTTTTTATTTTTTGTCACAAGTTAGTGGAATATGAGACTTTGTAAGGGAAAAAAAAATAAATCATCATTTTCCACTAACTTGTGACAAAAAATAAAAAATTCTAGGAACTTGCCATGCCCCTCACGGAGTACCTTGGGGTGTCTTCTTTCCAAAATGGTGTCACTTGTGGGGCAGTTTTACTGCCCTGGCATTTTCCAGGGGCCCTAATGTGTTGTAAGTAGGTAAATGACCTGTGAAATCCGAAAGGTGCTCTTTGGAATGTGGGCCCCTTTGCCCACCTAGGCTGCAAAAAAGTGTCACACATCTGGTATCTCCGTATTCAGGAGAAGTTGGGGAATGTGTTTTGGGGTGTCATTTTACATATACCCATGCTGGGTGAGAGAAATATCTTGGCAAAAACAACTTTTCCCATTTCTTTATACAAAGTTGGCATTTGACCAAGATATTTATCTCACCCAGCATGGGTATATGTAAAATGACACCCCAAAACACATTGCCCAACTTCTCCTGAATACGGAGATACCAGATGTGTGACACTTTTTTGCAGCCTAGGTGGGCAAAGGGGCCCATTTTCCAAAGAGCACCTTTCGGATTTCACTGGTCATTTTTTACAGAATTTGATTTCAAACTCCTTACCACACATTTGGGCCCCTAGAATGCCAGGGCAGTATAACTACCCCACAAGTGACCCCATTTTGGAAAGAAGACACCCCAAGGTATTCGCTGATGGGCATAGTGAGTTCATGGAAGTTTTTATTTTTTGTCACAAGTTAGTGAAATATGAGACTTTGTAAGAAAAATTAAAAAATCATCATTTTCCGCTAACTTGTGACAAAAAATAAAAAGTTCTATGAACTCACTATGCCCATCAGCGAATACCTTAGGGTGTCTACTTTCCGAAATGGGGTCATTTGTGGGGTGTTTGTACTGTCTGGCCATTGTAGAACCTCAGGAAACATGACAGGTGCTCAGAAAGTCAGAGCTGCTTCAAAAAGCGGAAATTCACATTTTTGTACCATAGTTTGTAAACGCTATAACTTTTACCTAAACCATTTTTTTTTTACCCAAACATTTTTTTTTTTATCAAAGACATGTAGAACAATAAATTTAGAGCAAAATTTATATATGGATCTCGTTTTTTTTGCAAAATTTTACAACTGAAAGTGAAAAATTTCATTTTTTTGCAAAAAAATCGTTAAATTTCGATTAATAACAAAAAAAGTAAAAATGTCAGCAGCAATGAAATACCACCAAATGAAAGCTCTATTAGTGAGAAGAAAAGGAGGTAAAATTCATTTGGATGGTAAGTTGCATGACCGAGCAATAAACGGTGAAAGTAGTGTAGGTCAGAAGTGTAAAAAGTGGCCTGGTCTTTCAGGGTGTTTAAGCACTGGGGGCTGAGGTGGTTAAAGATGACATACAAGTAGGGATGAGTGAATCTATTTCGGATTCGGAATTTGTTGGAAATTTCCCCCAAAAAATGTGGATTCTAATGAGCCCCAATTTCTTGTGATTCCCTTTAAGCAAATCAAATATGCTCCAATTGCACTGAAAATTGGTATATAACACTCTCTGGAAAGAGAGAAGATAAAGAGATTCTAATAAACTAGTATTGTTTGCATTATGAGGATTCTTTTTCTCATTAAAGAGAGCTCCTAGTATGTGTGTGGAGTATTGTAGATTAGTCAATGCTCCTCTGGCTTTCTGTGAAAGATATATGAAAATTAGCATATCTTATACATTTGCTGGCATCAGATAGGCTTAGAGTATAGAGTTGAGCGAACACCTGGATGTTCGGGTTCGAGAAGTTCGGACGAACTTCCCGGAAATGTTTGGGTTCGGGATCCGAACCCGATCCGAACTTCGTCCCGAACCCGAACCCCATTGAAGTCAATGGGGACCCGAACCTTTGGGCACTAAAAAGGCTGTAAAACAGCCCAGGAAAGAGCTAGAGGGCTGCAAAAGGCAGCAACATGTAGGTAAATCCCCTGCAAACAAATGTGAATAGGGAAATGAATTAAAATAAAAATAAAAAAAATAAAAATGAACCAATATCAATTGGACAGAGGTCCCATAGCAGAGAATCTGGCTTCACGTCAGCAGAGAATCAGTCTCTTCATGCCATATCAAAGAATCTGGCTTCATGTCAGCAGAGAATCAGTCTCTTCATGCCATAGCAGAGAATCTGGCTTCATGTCAGCGCAGAATCAGTCTTCATGTCATAGCAGAGAATCAGGCTTCACGTCACCCACCACTGGAACAGGCCACTGTCACACATTTAGGCCCCGGCACCCAGACAGAGGAGAGCGGTCCCGTAACAGAGAATCTGGCCTTATGTCAGCGCAGAATCTGTCTTCATGTCATAGCAGAGAATCAGGCTTCACGTCACCCACCACTGGAACAGGCCACTGTCACACATTTAGGCCCAGGCACCCAGGCAGAGGAGAGAGGTCCCGTAACAGAGAATCTAGCCTTATGTCAGCGCAGAATCTGTATTCATGTCATAGCAGAGAATCAGGCTTCACGTCACCCACCACTGGAACAGGCCACTGTCACACATTTAGGCCCAGGCACCCAGGCAGAGGAGAGAGGTCCCGTAACAGAGAATCTGGCCTTATGTCAGCGCAGAATCTGTATTCATGTCATAGCAGAGAATCAGGCTTCACGCCACCCACCACTGGAACAGGCCACTGTCACAAATTTAGGCCCCGGCACCCAGACAGCGGAGAGCGGTCCCGTAACAGAGAATCTGGCCTTATGTCAGCGCAGAATCTGTCTTCATGTCATAGCAGAGAATCAGGCTTCACGTCACCCACCACTGGAACAGGCCACTGTCACACATTTAGGCCCCGGCACCCAGACAGAGGAGAGGTTCATTCAACTTTGGGTTGCCCCGCAATATAATGGTAAAATGAAATTTAAAATAGTATTGAATGAGGAAGTGCCCTGGAGTAGAATAATATATTGTTAAGGGGAGGTAGTTAATATCTAATCTGCACAAGGGATGGACAGGTCCTGTGGGATCCATGCCTGGTTCATTTTTATGAACGTCAGCTTGTCCACATTGGCTGTAGACAGGCGGCTGCGTTTGTCTGTAATGACGCCCCCTGCCGTGCTGAATACACGTTCAGACAAAACGCTGGCCGCCGGGCAGGCCAGCACCTCCAAGGCATAAAAGGCTAGCTCTGGCCACGTGGACAATTTGGAGACCCAGAAGTTGAATGGGGCCGAACCATCAGTCAGTACGTGGAGGGGTGTGCACAGGTACTGTTCCACCATGTTAGTGAAATGTTGCCTCCTGCCAACACGTTCCGTATCAGGTGGTGGTGCAGTTAGCTGTGGCGTGGTGACAAAACTTTTCCACATCTCTGCCATGCTAACCCTGCCCTCAGAGGAGCTGGCCGTGACACAGCTGCGTTGGCGACCTCTTGCTCCTCCTCTGCCTTCGCCTTGGGCTTCCACTGGTTCCCCTGTGACATTTGGGAATGCTCTCAGTAGCATTTTTGCGCTGTGTGACAGGTATAGGTTTAATCACAGAATCAGATTTCTATCAGCACGCTAGCGTGTGTCTTAGGTTTTTCTTAATGACACTATCACTAACTTCAATGTAAGATATTCTTTTTGGGATAGATTTCAAGTAGGCCTCAAATACCAGAAACTAGTTATTTTGAGAATGGCAAATTTGGGAATGGTTTTTCAACCCAGAAAAAAAAGTGTGCTTTTACGGTCACTACAAATAACTTGACCAGCTAAAACAGTACAGATTTGGTTAAATAGAGATGTGAGGCCTGTTTTTTTTTGTGCTGTGTGACAGGTATAGGTTTAATCACAGAATCAGATTTCTATCAGCACGCTAGCGTGTGTCTTAGGTTTTTCTGAATGACACTATCACTAGCTTCAATGTAAGATATTCTTTTTGGGATAGATTTCAAGTAGGCCTCAAATACCAGAAACTAGTTATTTTGAGAATGGCAAATTTGGGAATGGTTTTTCAACCCAGAAAAAAAAGTGTGCTTTTACGGTCACTACAAATAACTTGACCAGCTAAAACAGTACAGATTTGGTTGAATAGAAATGTCAGGTCTATTTTTTAGGCGCTGGGTGACAGGCTCAACTTGCCCCTGATGTAATATATGGCCAAAAAATAACCACACTGTTGATGGTTAAATGCACTTGGGTGACATAGGCTCAGCCTGCACCAGATGTAGTATATGGCCAAAAAATAATGAGACTGTCGATGGTTAAATGCACTTCGGTGACACAGGCTCAGCCTGCAGCTGATGTAGTATATGGCCAAAAAATAACCAGACTGTTGATGGTTAAATGCACTTCGGTGACACAGGCTCAGCCTGCAGCTGATGTAGGATATAGCACAAAATAACCACACTATCGATGGTTAAATACATTTGGTGATAGCTTGTGCTGGCGCACCACAAGTCACAAAATGGCCGCCGATCACCCCAGGAAAAAAGTGATCTAAAAACGCTCTGGGCAGCCTCAAAAAAGTGAGCAAGTCAATAATAGCACTTCAATGATCCACAGCTGCAGATCGATCACAGAATGAAGTCTTTTGGAGGAGTTAATCTGCCTAATCTCGCCCTAACGTCGCAGCTGCAACCTCTCCCTATACTGATCATAGCAGAGTGACGTGCGGCGCTACGTGACTCCAGCTTAAATAGAGGCTGGGTCACATGCTGCACTGGCCAATCACAGCCATGCCAATAGTAGGCATGGCTGTGATGGCCTCTTGGGGCAAGTAGTATGACGCTTGTTGATTGGCTGCTTTGCAGCCTTTCAAAAAGCGCCAAGAAAGAGCCGAACACCGAACCCGGACTTTTACGAAAATGTTCGGGTTCGGGTCCGTGTCACGGACACCCCAAAATTCGGTACGAACCCGAACTATACAGTTCGGGTTCGCTCATCCCTATTAGGGTACTTTCACACTTGCGTTAACCTGTTGGGGACACATGACGTACCGGTACGGCATGATGTCCCGGTACTTAAGGACACATGACGTACCGGTACGTCATGTGTAGTTCCGATCACCTGTGATCGGAACTGGGTGCCTGCTCAAATTATTGAGCAGGCATTCTGGGACAATGTCCTGTGACCCCCCCCATGTCAAGGTCAATTCAGACCTGCGGTTTGCTGGGTTATTCGGGTCTCTGGGGATCACCAATCACCATCCTGCGATCCTGAGAGGTGATGGTGACATCACCTCTCAGGATCAGCTCTGATTGGCTGCAGGGGCGGGCGGGCAGTTCAAATTATTGAAGCGCTCCTCTCCACGGCTCCCGGACACAAAAGGAGGAGGAGATGAGCGCTTCAATAATTTGAACTGCCCGCCCTCCCCTGCAGCCAATCAGAGCCGATGCACGGATCTCCATAGCCAGCACCCAAGCACACCCATCTGTGCCCAGCACTTCCTTCACCTTCACTAAAAGGTATTTAGGGACAGGTTAGGGACAGGTTAGGTTAGGCAGGGATATTCAGGAAAAGTTTAGTTGAAAAAAAAAAAGTTTTGGTGCTGCAGCTTGCCCCCCTGCCCCCCTGCCCCCCTGCCCCCCTTTCCCCCACAACAATTTTTGGTGCGCATGCAGTTTTTTTTTTTTTTTTTCTGTGTACGCTGACTGTGACCGGCACTCTTAGTGTCCGGCCACTGTTAGCGCATCGCACACCCCACCGCTGATCAACCTCGGACAGTTGATCAACGAGTTAGAATTTTTTATTTTTAACATTTTTTGGCCTTTTTTTATTTATTTATTTTTTTGTCTGTTAGGTTTAGAGTAAGTCCGCGAACACCCGTGCCCCCACACACACGCACACCAAATAAAGATTTCCACACACACACACTCCCCTATGGCCCGCCGAATGTTCTCGGCCGAGGAGGCATACGCCCAGCCTGCCTCCGAGTCCGAGAGCCCCAGTGAGGATGAGGATGATCCCACTTTCCTTTTGTCATCCGTGTCCTCCTTATCATCTAGCGATGATGATGAGCCCCCAAGGCGGCGGAGACACCGCCAGACGGAGCAAGGGGACCGCCATGCTAGTGACCCTGTGGCCCACACTAGTACGAGCAGCTCTGGGGCTCGTACTAGTTTTCCAGCCCACCAGTTAAGTCCACCGGAGCCCCCTACCGGTGAACTTGCATGGTGTAACCAAGAGCATTTTAAGCCCGCGATTCCTGATTTTGTAAGCAAACAAACCTGTACACCCAACACCCGGGCTCCTTTTTGGCTAGGGCAGGTGGCTGGACTCCAGTCCGTGCAGCCGAGATGAGGACGTTTTGGGGCCTCGTGCTGCACATGGGCCGAGTCAAAAAACCTAGTGTCAGGCATTACTGGAGTCGGGACGTCCTCTACCAGACCCCACTTTACAGTACGGCCATGATACGCTCCCAGTTTGAGGCCATCCGGAAATGCCTGCATTATGCAGATAATGCAGCATGTCCCCCCCAAGGTGATCCTGCCTATGACTGCCTGTACAAAATCAGGCCGGTCATCGATCACTTTGGGGCCAAATCTTTGGAGGCCTATGTACCTGGAAGGAAGGTCGCAGTTGATGAGTCTCTCATTGCTTTCAAGGGCAGACTTATTTTCCGCCAGTTTGTTCCCTCTAAGCGGGCGAGGTATGGCGTAAAGCTGTACAAACTTTGTGAGAGTACCTCAGGGTACACTTACAAGTTTCGTGTGTACGAGGGGCGAGATTCCTGTATTCTACCCCCAGAATGTCCCCCCACTCTGGGTGTTAGTGGGAAACTTGTGTGGGACCTTATGCACCCACTGTTAGATAAGGGTTACCACCTGTACGTGGCTAACTTTTATACTAGTATCCCCTTGCTCCAGTCCCTCGCCGCCAGATCCACGTCCACTTGTGGGACCGTGCAGAAAAATCAACGCAGCCTCCCTACCCACCCCCTCCAGGTACCTATCCCTAGGGGTGAGACCCGTGCCCTTACCATTTTAAACCTGTTGCTGGTCAGGTATAAGGACAAGAGGGATGTCCTTGTACTGTCCACAATTCACAGTAACGGCATCACCCCTGTCCCTGTGCGAGGTACCGCGGCAACGGTCCTCAAGCCCAATTGTATCGTCGACTACAATCGGTATATGGGAGGAGTTGATCTCTCTGATCAAGTCCTCAAGCCATATAATGCCATGCGCAAAACCCTGGCATGGTACAAAAAAGTTGCGGTCTACTTGGTACAGGTTGCCTTGTACAACTCTTTTGTGCTATCCTGAGCGCTGGCAAACACAGGGCAATTCCTTCAGTTCTATGAGGCAGTCCTCAAGGACCTGATCTTTTCAGGCTGGAGTACCTCGGGAACTGGAGGCACCCGGATCGTCCCTGGCCAACACTTTCCAGGTGTGGTCCCCCATACTGGAAAGAAAGGACGGACCCAAAAAAGGGTGCAGAGTGTGTCACAGGGGGGGATACGGAAGGACACCACCACTCAGTGTGACACGTGCCCTGATCATCCAGGCCTCTGCATTATTGGTTGCTTCAGGGAGTACCACACTCCCATGGAGTACTAAATTTTTATTCCCCTTTCCCAATTTAGCCAGTGACAATCGGAAAAAAAAATATGGTTCTCAGACTTGAGACACTAAAACAAAAAAAAAAAATTTTCAAAAATATTATTTCGTAAAACTAAAATAAAAAAATAAAAAGTAGACATATTAGGTATCGCTGCGTCTGTAGGAATCTGCTCTATAAAAATACCCCATGACCTAACCCCTCAGATGAACACGGTCCAAAAAATTGGTAAATTGGCTTTTGGAATGAGATGATAAAGAGTAATAATGAATACAGTTTGTTTAGGTACCTGATACTGACTGGATATATAGGTACTAACTAATAAAGTCATGTATTGCAGTATCGAAGAAGGTTAAATGTAACAATAATCTTTGGCAAGTGAGAATCCGATACAGTCAGACACAATGTATGTGTAAAAATAGCCGACAGCCACTTACTCGTGTGCGCACTGAGAGGCACTTCTGTTGCTGTAGGCTGGACTCGTTCATCACTTGTTGCAATTCTCCTATTAGTCTTTCTCCCAGTTCTGTCTTCTGCTCACCTCGTGGCCTGCGCGTAGCTCCGGCCGGTAGCTCGCGCGCAGGGAAGCAGTGTTTACTTGTTGTCCTGGAAACCTTTCATGTGACGTCACACTTGAAGCTACGGATGCCTCTAGGGTCCACAATACCTAGTCTAATAGACTCTTAGACTATGGAGATACTAAAATGTTTATTTGTTTGTTTATAAAAGGATAATATAGTGTAAAACCTAAATAAATTTAAAAAAGTAGACATATTAGGTATCACCACGTCCGTAAGAATCTGCTCTATAAAAATAGGGACATGGTGTAAATAAACCAGTCCAGCAAAATCTGCCTTCCAAAAACCACATGGTGCACCTTTTCCCTCTACGCCCTACCGTGTGCCCATACAGTAGTTTATGGCCACATATGGGGTGTTTCTGCAAACTACAGAATCGGGACAATAAATATTGAGTTTTGTTTGGCTGTTAACCCTTGCTTTGTTACTGGATTAAAATGGAAAATTTGCCAAAATATTTAAATTTTAAAATTTAATCTCCATTTGCCAATAACTCTTGTGGAACACCTAAAGGGGTTTTGGGTGGTTTCTATTATGTAAGGCTCACAAAGTGACTTCAGACCTGAGCTGATCCTTAAAAAGTGGGTTTTTGAAAATTTCTGAAAATTTTCAAGATTTGCTTCTAAACTTCTAAGCCCTGTAACATCCCCCCCAAAAAAATTAAATTCCCAAAATTATCCAAACATGAAGTAGACATATGGGGAATGTAAAATAATAACTATTTTTGGAGGTATTACTATCTATTATAGAAGTAGAGAAATTTAAACTTTTTTGGTAAATTTGGTATTTTTTTTATAAATAAAAATGTCTTTTTTTTTACTCCATTTTATCAGTGTCATGAAGTTCAATATGTGACAAAATAACAATCTCAAAATGGCCTGGATAAGTCAAAGCATTTTAAAGTTATCTCCACTTAAAGTGACACTCGTCAGATTTGAAAAAAATGCCCTGGTCCTTAAGGTGAAAATGAGCCCGGTCCCTAAGAGGTTAAACTTTTACGGTATTGAGTTCCGTCCTAGGGGCTCAATACCGAAAAATACTGATCAGTTTTATCCTAATGCATTCTGAATGGAGAGCAATCCGCTCAGTATGCATCAGGATGTCTTTAGTTCAGTCACTGTACAGTTTTTGGACCGAGAAAATACCACAGCATGCTGCAGTATTTTCTCCGTACAAAATTACGGAACACTTGCCGGATCCGGCATTATTTTCCATTGAAATGCATTAATGCCCCAAGTGTTTCGGAAAAGCGGATCCAGTTTTGCGGTTTGCGCATGCGCAGACCTTTAAAAATGTAAAAAAGATAAATATCGGATCCGTTTTTCCGCATGACAACTGGAGAGACGGATCCGGTATTGCAATGCATTTGTTAGACAGATCCAAATCCATCTACAAATGGTATCCGTTTGCATACAGATTGCCGGAATCTGCCTGCCGGAATCCAACAACGCATGTGTGAAAGTACCCTTAGCTAATTTAAAAGCTTACTTGAATATCTTTCCCAGAAACCCAGAGGAACAAAATAGAGCTAAAAGTCAAATGTCTATAGCCAAGACCATGTTGTAACTTCATAATCAAACAATAATATGAAGGTAAATTACCCGTGGTAATCCTACCCTGCTACTTCCATCTGGAGTGGCATCATCACTGCAGATCATTGCATTTAAACAGACACACCAATCAGCAAGTAGATCAAAATCAAGTTCTCCTGAACTTCATGGACAACATACGCCATGTGCAAATTATTTGTAGGTTTAGTATACAAGATATACAGTATATAAAAGCTATAAAATAGAAACAAAAAATATATTTGATATTTCCACATGAATGTCCCTTCATGTGGAAATAGAAATATGTAAAAAAAAAAAAATTCATTGATGGCTCTGCAGTTTACAGACAGAAAATGCAAATCTTTACCAGCTTAAATAAGTGACCAACATTTTTAACTGTAGTTTAATTTATATTGCTCACAATAACTTTCATCCTGACTATAAGTCCATCAAAATAGTTCTAGATAAAGTCACATCCAAAGTTTTTACCTTGGATATAAATACAAAAAGCACATGGTTGGCAGATAAATTCAATGTGTTTACAAGTTTATAGGCAACAATAACATCTGTCTCTAATAAGGTTTATTTGTTGGAATGTGCTACTGGATTGCTTCAGTCTCCAAGTCTGGATCATGAGAAACAACAATTAAGGCTAGTTTCACACTATTATCATTTTAGCCTAGTCTTTGCCTGGGATTCTTAAAAAATGCTAAATTACAGTGTTATTATGCTATAATCTCATTTATTTTTTTCGAAGAAAAAATGGCTCTCAAGCAAATCCATGTACATTTATTTTTTATTTTTTATGTGGTGATCCTAAGATTGTTTGCGTCTGAGGTTGTGTCACAGTTTTTCAGTGAATTGTGGCAATGACATGTTACCATGGAGTCCTAGTTTTAGGCTAGGACTACATATAGAATAAAAAAAAACATATTTACTTTTCTGAAAGGGCACTAACATTTAATATGGTAGGTGTCTCATTGAAAAAGTCTGATAAATATTTCAACATAACCATGGTCTTTTCTTTATGTTTTTTCTTTGTTGAGTGGATTTTTTGATCAACTGCTGCTTTCTGTTTTTGCATTTGGCTAAATTTACATCAGTTTACTGTGCACTAGTGTTGAGCGAGCATGCTCGGCCGAACTGTGTTTCGGCTCGAGCATCTCTATGCTGCGCACATGGCGGTACTTGGCTACTGGCATTACAGTGATTGGCAGGCCGGAACACGTCATCGGCGCTATATAGCACCCGATCACGCATGTTCAGCTCATTTGTAGTCAGGGAGAGCTGTGCTTTGGAAAGGACAGAGAGTGTAGGGAGTATGATAACAATCAATTCAGTAGAAAAATGTTTCAAAGACCCAAAAGTCCTTTTAAGGACTATTGTGTGTGGTGGCAGGCTGGCAGTAATTTATAGCTACAGTACATTTTTTTTTCCAGCATTTTCAAGACTTTTTATATAGAGGGTATCTGCAGTGACTAGAGACATCTGTCAAATACCTTTTGTGTGTCAGGGCCAGAAATTGGAGAAATATAACTAAAAATGTATATATTTTTTCCATCATTTTCAAAAAAAATTCTATAGAGGGTGTCTGCAGTGACTAGAGACATCTGTCCAATACCTTCTGTGTGTCAGGGCCAGAAATTGGAGAAATATAACTGAAAATTTATATATTGTTTCTATCATTTTTAATACTTTTTATATAGAGGGCGTCTGCAGTGACTAGAGACATCTGTCTAATACCTTATGTGTGTCAGGGCTAGAAATTGGAGAAATATAACTAAAAATTTATATATTTTTTCCATCATTTAAAAAGAAAATTCTATAAAGGGGGTCTGCAATGACTTCTGACATCTGTCCAATTCCTTCTGTATGTCAGGGCTAGAGATTGGAGAAATATAACTGAAAATAATATATTTTTTCCATAATTTTCAATAAATTTTCTTTAGAGGGTGTCTGCAGTGACTAGAGACATCTGTCCAATACCTTCTGTGTGTCTGGGCCAGAGATAGGAAAAATATAAGTAAAAACTATTTTCCTTTTTCCATACCTTTACATACTTTTTCCATATACTGTGCTTGCTGTGAACTGTGACATCCTTGCCACATCTTGTGTGTCAAGCGTGCATATAACATTTAATATGCGCAAGGTGAGCAGTAAGGGACGGGGAAGTGGCCGTGATGCTGATGGTGCACGCAGAGGCCGTGGCCCTTGGTGCGTTGAAACTGTGCTTGCTGCCAGAGCACAAGAAAAACAATCATTCACAATACCTAGCTTCATGTCCCAGTTTGCAGGGAGTCGCAGGACAAAACTCTTGAAGTCACACCAGTGCGACCAGGTGGTCAGTTGGATTGCAGCAGATAATGCTTCCAGTCGGTTAAGCACCACCCTGTCTTCCACCAAGTCCAGTCTCCATAGCCAAGAGTCTGGTCAACAGAATCCTGTTGAAGAGGGACATGAGATCTTGTGCCCTGATTCCCAACCTCTTGAGCATTCACAGTCACAAGAACATGATGGTGGGGAATGGCAATTAGTGTTTAATGAGGTGGATGATGATGAGACACAGTTTCCAATGAGTCAACCGCAATTACTGTCTCAAGAGGTTGATTAAGAGGATGAGACAAAGTTGGCAACCACTGAGGTTGTGGTTAGGTCAACAAATCAAGAGGATGATCAGAGTGAGGAAGTGGAAGAGGAGGTGGTGGACGATGAAGTCACTGACCCAACCTAAGAAAGTGGAAAGCCGAGCGAGGGCAGCAGTACAGAGGGGAAAGGATCTGCAGCACCGCAACAGGCTAGAAGAGGCAGTGGGGTGGCAAAAGGGAGAAGGCAGGCCACACCAAACAGGCCCACAAATGTTCCACGGAGCACCCCCTTGCGTAAATCTCCCTTGCCAATGGGTAAAGTGTTTCGCAGTATGGCGCTTTTTTAAGCAAAGTGCGGACGACAAAAGAATAGTAGTTTGCAACCTGTGCCACACCAAATGAGCCGGGACGTGAACATTAGCAACCTCCCCATCACTAGCATGATCTGCCAAATGGCATCCAAGCATCGTAATAAGTGGGTCGAACGCCTGGGTCCACAATCTGTGTCTGCGAGTCACACCACTGCCTTCCCTTCCCCTATGGTACGTGCTGGTTAATCACCTGTCAAAGGCGCAGGCGAGGATGCCTACTGCCCTGCACCTGGACTTTCACAAGCACCATCAGTGACCACATCCACATCCCTATCCCAGTGCAGGGTCCAAATGTCATTACCCCAGGCATTTGAACGCAAGCGCAAATACCCAGCCACCCACCCACAGGCCATAGCACTAAATGCGCACCTTTCAAAATGACTTGCCCTGGAAATGTTGTTATTTAGACTTGTGGACACTGATGCCTTACACAGCCTGATGTAGGCGGCCGTCCCGCGGTACTCTGTCCCTAGCCGCCACTATTTTTTAAGGTGTGCCGTGCCCGCCTTACACCAACATGTGTCCCGAAACGTCACACGTACCCTGACGTGTTACTGGGAAGGTCCACTTAACCACGGACACATGGACAAGTGCATTTGGCCATGGACGCTACATTTCCCTGACGGCACACTGGGTGAACATTGTGGAGGCCGGGAGCGAGTCGTACCCTGGGATGGAACAGGTGCTACAGACGCCGAGGATTGCGGGCCCTAATTCCATCAGGGTTTCCGCCAGCACCTACGTTAGTGGCTCCAACCCCCACTTCTCCTCCTCTGCCTCCTCCTCTACTTCCACCTACGAATTGTCTGCGTGCAGCACCAGTCAGCCATCAGCCGCATGCTGAAAGCAGTGTAGCACTGCAATAGGGAAGAATCAACAGGCCGTGCTGAAGCTCATATGCTTAGGCGACAAACAGCACACTGCCGCAGAGCTGTTGCAGGGGATGAGAGACCAGACTGAGCTGTGGCTCTCGCCACTCAACCTACAACCAGGCATGGTTGCATGTGATAATGGCCGTAACTTGGTAACGGCTTTGGAGCTCGGCAAGCTCACACACATCCCATGCCTAGCCCACGTCTTAAACTGAGCTACAGGTTAAGGTGCGCAGCGTATGTGCATATTTCCGCAAGTCATCGACAGCTTCAGCCGGTCTGTAAACACTGCAGCAGCGCTTGAAATTGCCTGCTCACTGGCTGTTGTGCGACGTGAGCACGCGCTGGAACTCCACGTTCCACATGTTGGCCAGGCTTTGTGAGCAGCAGAGAGCAGTTGTGGAATACCAGCTGCAACATGGTCATCGCCTTTCCAGTCAGCTTCCGCTAATCAGAAGCAAAGAGTGGGCATGGATGTCTGACCTCTGTGAGGTTTTATGAAACTTTGAGGAATCATCACAGATGGTGAGTGGCGATAACGCTATTATCAGCATAACCATCCCACTTCTGTGTCTACTCAAACGCTCGCTGCTCACAATTAAGGACAACGCTTTGCATGTGGAAGAGGTGGAAATGGAGGAAGAAGACATTACACAGGGTGATAGCCAGACCACCCTCCGTCCGTCTATTCAGTGCGAATTTGACAATGAAGAGGAGTAGGAGCAGGAGATGGTTGCCTCCGCAACAGAGGGTAGTACCCAGGGGCAGGCTGGAATGGGGAACAAGCAGTAGGAAGCGCTAATCTCCATATTCATCTGTATTGCCGTCCTCAGGACAACGATATAGATGCCTGTGCTGCGGCAGGGCAGGGGAGGGAGAGGCGTCTCCATTCCCTGTTCTTCTGATAGGCCGCAGGCACTAAAGCCTGCAGCCTATCAGAGGCCGGCTCAGGCGGTGCGTTGACATCATTATCATCGCACCGCCTGAGCCGGGAAGCACACAGCAGGGGACACAGGCCGGAAGAGGCTGATGGAGGTATTAGATTTTTTATTTTTTTTTTGCGGGGGGAGCTGGCACTATGGGGGGAACTGGCATTTCTTACAGCTCCATTTTTTTTGAGTGCCATTCTGTGGGCATTTATTTCTTGCCCATTTTGGGGGGCACTATGGGGGCATTTCTTACTGGCAAATTATGGGGGGGCACCATGGGGGAGTGGAGCACTATGAGGGCATCTGGGGGCTCTAAAGAGGCTTTTTTATTATTATTGGCACATTATTGGGCCACTATAGGGGAGAGCAGCACTATGGAGCATCTGTTAGCACTATAGGGGCATTATTTGGGGGCACTATGGGGAAGTGGGGTCTCTAAAGGGGCCTTTTTTATTGGTACATTATGGAGGGCACTATGGCATCTGGTGGCACTAAGGGGGCATTTTTTACTGGCACATTATGGGAGGCACTATAGGGGAGAGCGGCACTATGGGGCATTATTTGGGGGCACCATGGGGGAGTGGAGCACTATTGGGGCATCTGGTAGCACTAAGGCATTTTTTACTGGCACATTATGGGGGAGAGGAGCACTATAGGGGCATCTGCTGGGGGCACTAAGAATGGGCATTTTTTTACTGGGATATTATGTGGGACACTATGGGGAAGGGGGAGAGGAGCACTATGAGGGCATTTACTGGGGCACTATATAGGGGTATTTTATACTGGCATACATTATGTGGACATTAGCTCAACTGCGGGTATTAAGCGGGAGTATTTCATGTACTGTCATATTATAGGGAGAATTATTACTACTAGGAGGTATTCTGGGGAGCTTTACTACTACTGGGGGGGCTATGAGGAACATGATTACTAGTATGGGCACTGTAGGGGCATTATTACTACTAAGTGTGCACTGGCAGAGAATTATTTCTATTGGTGGGATTTTGGGGAGCACTGTTAATTTGGGGGCACCCTGGCACAGTATCAGCTTAGCACAATTATTTTTGGGGGACATTATCTTTATACTATTATTGTCTGGGTGCAGTTATTTTTTAGAGCACTGTGTGCCAATAATTGTTGAAGGGGGCACTGTGTGGTAGTAGTATTTCCAGGAGGACTGTTTCTGCAGTATTGGGTGGCAGGAAAGGGTGTTCAGAAAATGTAAAGATGATGGAAATGTGGGAAACTAATGTCTGTTTGTCAATCTCTGCAGAGACGGGAGATGGCTGAAAAATCATCATGGCGGTCTGGTCTGAATGGAGAAGATAAAGAAAGAGAATGTCTACAACAAAGGTGTAATATTCGCAAGTCGCGCGTTCGCGGCGGGCCCCATTCACTTTAATGGCAGGCGAACCTGAAAAACCTTCAGGTCATATTTTCAGCCAGCAAACACTTACTAGAAGTACACAATTACTCCCACAACATGGACAGTGATATACCAGAGGGGGATCATTTGCAAAAATTCCTACAAAAAAAATGTATTTTAATCAGGGGCCATTTTTATACGTCTTAAAGGGAAACTCTCAAAAATGTGTACTGCTGGGGCCTAGAAAAATGTTATTTCCCATCGGTCAGATGTATACAAATGTGCAGCACTCCACATTTTTGTATCCTGCAGAGTCCATAAAAAAAATACATACGTTAACGTAATTTATTTTTCTACCATGGGACTGTATGGTGAACAGACGCCACTGTACGGCATCAGTCTGAGGCATCTGTTAACGCATACATTTTTGGTATGCATTAAATAGATGGCAAAAATAGGATTTCAACCCAGCCCTAGTGTCAGAATAAGCACCAGTACACAGCAGAGCAGCGTGGCGGAGAGGGGAGGCCGCCATGTACTGACAGAGCACTACCTGGGTCCTGGTGGTCAGGAATGAAGACTGTGTTTTCTACTGGGAAATACAGGGAACAGTACAATACACTAAAATCTTTATAATATAAAGATATTAGCCCTACCCCGAATAATATTACAATTAGGTGGTCATTTATTATATAGAAATACGTCTATGTTAGGCTTATTTTTGACACAGTTTGTATCGCAAAGGTCCTTAGCACCGCAATCAGGGGCGGATTAAGTACATGATAGGCCCGGGGCTGTCTACCCAACTTGGGCCCCTCCCTCCATTTTAGTTTAGTTTTTTTGTATGAAGAGGCTGCGGTGCTTCATGAGCGCCACAGTCTCTTCCTAGGCCATATGACATCTGCAGACTAAAAAAAATACCCCAAATTGGGTCCTAAGCTGAAAAATTTGGTCGCCAAATTTAAAATACATATAATTATAATAAAAAAGACATGGAGGAGAATACAGCACCACATACCTCTTACATCTAGGGACATCTTCTGTCATGTAGACCTTCTCTTTCCTCTTCTCCTCCATTTGACCCAGACCACCATGGCAAATTCTTTCAGCCACATCTCGTCTCTACAGTTTGTAACACAGACACGTTAGATTTCTAAATTTTTCCATCAACCTCCCCATCCTGGTGTCCCAACAGTGTCATCCTGCTGCCACCCCCAATACTGTGCCCGTTTTGCTCCCCAATGTCCCAGGTACTATTCTGCTGAAAAAAAAGTGACCCTAATAGACATAATTGGAGTCATTTATCAAACTGGTGTAAAGTAGAACTGGATTTCCAAAAGAGCTGTCAAATATGAAAGGTGGAATCTGATTGGCTGCTATGGGCAACTGAGCCAGTTCTACTTTACACCAGTTTGATAAATTACCCCAAATGTCCTTATAGTGTCCACAACAGCTATAATGTCCCCTAGAGTTCCCCCAGTAATAATACCACCCTCTATTGTGCTCCAGGCAATAATCCCTGTATAGTGTCCCCAAAAATAATAGAATTGCCCCTACAGTGCCTCTCCAATAGCAACACCCCCATATAGTAATTTCCACCACACTGCCCCCACATAGTAATCCCCCCATAGAAATTTGGCCCGCACAGTAATTTCCCCCAAACTGCCCCCATATAGTAGTTTGCCCCCACACAGTAATTTCCCGTACATAGTAATTTGCCCCATACTGCCCCTACATAGTAATTTCTACCACACTGCCCCCACGTAGTAATTTCCCCCACACTGCCCAATATAGTAATTTCCCCCACACTGCCCCCACATAGTAATTCCCCCACACTGTCCCCACATAGCAATTTCCCCACACTGTCCCCACATAGCAATTTCTTCACACTGTCCCCACATAGCAATTTCTTCACACTGTCCCCACATAGCAATTCCCCCACACTGTCCCCACATAGCAATTCCCCCACACTGTCCCCACATAGCAATTCCCCCACACTGTCCCCACATAGCAATTTCCCCACACTGTCCCCACGTACAAATTACCCCACACTTTCCCCACATAGCAATTACCCCACACTGTCCCCACATAGCAATTTCCCCCACACTGCCCCCACATAGTAATTTGCCCCCACACTGTCCCCACATAGCAATTTCCCCCACACTGCCCCCACATAGTAATTTACCACAACACTGCCCCCACATAGTAATTTGATCCCACATAGCAATTTCCCCGACACTGTCACCACATAGCAATTTCCCCACACTGTCCCCACATAGCAATTTACCCACACTGTCCCCACATAGCAATTACCCCACACTGTCCCCACATAGCAATTTACCCACACTGCCCCCACATAGCAATTTACCCACACTGTCCCCACATAGCAATTTCCCCCACATAGCAATTACTCCCACACTGCCTCCACACAATAGTTCCCCCCACACTGCCCCATATAGTAATTTGCCCCCACATAGTAGTCCCTCCCATAATAATTTGCCCCCACACTGCCCCCACATAGTAATTTGCCCCCACACTGCCCCATATAGTAATTCGCCCCAACATAGTAGTGTCTCCCATAATAATTTGCCCCCACATAGTAGTCTCTCCCATAATAATTTGCCCCCACATAGTAATTTACCCCCACATACAGTGGGGGAAATAATTATTTGACCCCTCACTGATTTTGTAAGTTTGTCCAATGACAAAGAAATGAAAAGTCTCAGAACAGTATCATTTCAATGGTAGGTTTATTGTAACAGTGGCAGATAGCACATCAAAAGGAAAATCGAAAAAATAACTTTAAATAAAAGATAGCAACTGATTTGCATTTCATTGAGTGAAATAAGTATTTGAACCCTCTAATAAAAAAAGACTTAATACTTGGTGGAAAAACCCTTGTTTGCAAGCACAGAGGTCAAACGTTTCTTGTAATTGATGACCAAGTTTGCGCACATTTTAGGAGGAATGTTGGTCCACTCCTCTTTCCAGATCATCTCTAAATCCCTAAGGTTTCGAGGCTGTCTCTGTGCAACTCTGAGCTTGAGCTCCCTCCATAGGTTTTCGATTGGATTAAGGTCCGGAGACTGACTAGGCCACTCCATGACCTTAATGTGCTTCTTCTTGAGCCACTCCTTTGTTGCCTTTGCTGTATGTTTTGGGTCATTGTCGTGCTGGAACACCCATCCACGACCCATTTTCAGTTTCCTGGCAGAGGGAAGGAGGTTGTCGCTCAGGATTTCACGATACATAGCTCCGTCCATTTTCCCGTTTATGCGAATAAGTTGTCCTGTGCCCTTAGCAGAAAAACACCCCCAAAGCAAAATGTTTCCACCCCCATGCTTGACGGTGGGGACGGTATTTTGGGGGTCATAGGCAGCATTTTTCTTCCTCCAAACACAGCGAGTTGAGTTAATGCCAAAGAGCTCTATTTTGGTCTCATCAGACCACAGCACCTTCTCCCAGTCACTCTCTGAATCATTCAGGTGTTCATTGGCAAACTTCAGACGGGCCTGCACATGTGCCTTCCTGAGCAGGGGGACCTTGCGAGCCCTGCAGGATTTTAATCCATTGCGGTGTAATGTGTTTCCAATGGTTTTCTTGGTGACTGTGGTCCCTGCTAATTTGAGGTCATTAACTAACTCCTCCCGTGTAGTTCTAGGATGCTTTTTCACCTTTCTCAGAACCATTGACACCCCACGAGGTGAGATCTTGCGTGGAGCCCCAGAGCGAGGTCGATTGATGGTCATTTTGTGCTCCTTCCATTTTCGAACAATCGCACCAACAGTTGTCACCTTCTCTCCCAGCTTCTTGCTAATGGTTTTGTAGCCCATTCCAGCCTTGTGCAGGTCTACAATTTTGTCTCTGACATCCTTGGACAGCTCTTTGGTCTTTCCCATGTTGGAGAGTTTGGAGTCTGCTTGATTGATTGATTCTGTGGACAGGTGTCTTTTATACAGGTGACTAGTTAAGACAGGTGTCCTTAATGAGGGTAACTAATTGAGTAGAAGTGTCTAACCACTCTGTGGGAGCCAGAACTCTTAATGGTTGGTAGGGGTTCAAATACTTATTTCACTCAATGAAATGCAAATCAGTTGCTATCTTTTATTTAAAGTTATTTTTTCGATTTTCCTTTTGATGTGCTATCTGCCACTGTTACAATAAACCTACCATTGAAATGATACTGTTCTGAGACTTTTCATTTCTTTGTCATTGGACAAACTTACAAAATCAGTGAGGGGTCAAATAATTATTTCCCCCACTGTAGTAGTCCCTCTCATAATAATTTGGCCCCACACAGCCCCATATAGTAATTTGCCCCCACATAGTAGTCCCTCCCATAATAATTTGCCCCCCACACTGCCCCATACAGTAATTTGCCCCCACATAGTAGTCCCTCCCATAATAATTATCCCACACATAGTAATTTGCTCCCACATAGTAAGCCCTCCCATAATAATTTGGCCCCACACAGCCCCCACATTCCCCCCCATGTACTCAATGTCTCTTCCCTAATATGTCCTCCTGTGTGCCCCCCCCCACATGTCCCCCAAAGTAGGCACATGAAAAAAAAAAAATATGAAAAAAAAAATGAAAAGCTAAATATTCACCTATGTCCAGGGCCAGGCACTTGCTCGCAGAGGAAGGCGAGATGAGGCAGGCGTGCACACGTCACAGTGCTGCGTCCTGGAACAGGAGCGCGATGACGTCATCACGCACGCCTGCGCCGGGATTTCACTACCACATAGGCCTCAGGCCTACTGGGCCCGAAGCCTATGGCTGTGATCATCGACGGGACAAGGAGCTATGCGCTCCCGTGCCCAGCCGACCCTGGGCCCGGGGCTGCCGACCCGAACGTCCCTATTGTAATCCGCCACTGACCGCAATCTGCATATTTTTCCTGCTCAGACCGCCATACATTGACCCGATAACACCTCTGTACAGTCACGGTATGGCGGTGTTATCCGATCAAAGGGTATAAGAGGGCACAGTACAGGGAATGACTAGGGGCACTGCACAGGGTGTGGTGAGAGGGAAAAATACAGAGTATAAGGGGGCACAGTACGGGGTGGGGGGCACAGTCACATGACCCTGTGACATTAGAAGTTCCTTATGGTGAATGCGTTCATAAGCCACCATAATGAGAGGCAGAGGAGTGAGACAAGGGTTTGATTATGTGGCTAAAGATAAAAAATTTAACTGTCGGGCAGTACAGGCCCCAAAAATTTGCCAATAGGCATTCACCTGACAGCAAAGAACTTTGGTTTCTGTGGATGGAGGAGCATTAGGCGGTCATAGGATAAATATGTAACTGTCGACCAGTACAGGCCCCAACAATTAGGCAGTAGGCATTCACCTGACCTGACAGCAAAGAACTTTGGATTCTGTGACTGGAGGTACATTAGGCGGTCACAGGATAAATATGCAACTGACGGCCAGTACAGGCCCAAAAAATTAGCCAATAGGCATTCACCTGACAGCAACGAACTTTGGATTCTGTGGCTGGAGATACATTAGGCGGTCACAGGATAAAAATTGAACTGTTGGCCAGTATAGGCCCCAAAAATTAGGCACTTGGCATTCACCTGACAGCAAAGAACTTTTGATTCTGTGGTTGGAGGTACATTAGGCGGTCACAGGATAAATATGTAACTGTCGGCCAGTGCAGGGCCCAAAAATTTGGCATTTACCTGACATAAAAGGCCTTTTATGCCGCTGTATATACATAAGGCAAGGACCATTCTTTGTTCTGGGTAGCGGCGGATATGTGTGGGCTGGCATGAGGTAATTCAATTACACAAGGTCATCACAGGTGTTGAATTCCTCCGAGATCCATGCCTCATTCATTTTTAGAAATGTGAGGTAGTCCACACTGTCGTGAGCTAGGTGAGTGCGCTTATCGGTCACGATCCCCCCTGCTGCGCTGAACGTCCTTTTGGACAGGACACTCGACGAGGGGCAAGCCAAGAGTTCCATGGCAAATTGTGCCAGCACTGGCCACAGGTCAAGCCTGCACACCCACCAGTCAAGGGGTTCCTCGCTTCTCAGAGCGTCCACATTGGCTGTTAACCCAATGTAGTCGGACACCTGTTGGTCTTGGCAGCATGTATAATCTCATATCCTAAGTGACCAACACATCTTCAAACCGCCCTCTTTTTGCAGGCGCGGTAGGATTGGTACCCGCACCTGTTTTGCTGTGGGTGGAAATTCCTCTGCCAGTGCCCGCAACAGCAGAATGCAGCATCTCTCGCAACAAGGCCTGGAAATGCTGCATTCTGAAAGCCCTCTGTAATGCTGGTAACATGTCAGCCATTTTGTGTTTGTACTGGGGGTCTAAGTACGTTGCCACCCAGTACAGGTCCTTCACCTTTATGATTTTTATACTGGGTCCCTCTTCAAACACTGGAGCATGAAGGCCTCCTTTGCACTAAATTGGAAGCGGTGGAGCGGCCTGGCTGCTGCTTATTGCCCAGGAGAATGTCATCCTCTGTATCCTTCCCCCAGCCACGGACAACACCAGGGATCCCCGAAAAGTTTAAAGCCTGCTCTTCTTGCTCCTCCTTTTCCTCCTCCCCCTAGACACCATCCTCCTCTGTCTCCTCTTCACACTCCTGCTGACTTGTATCAGATGGAGTGTGTCAGCATTGCGACTTCCTTAACTTCCAGCTCCTACTCCTCGACGGTTTGATCAATGACATGACGTAATACACGCTCCAGAAAGAAGGCGTAAGGTACGATGTCACTGATGGCGCCCTGGCTGCAAATGACAATTTTGGTTATCTCATCAAATGGCTGCAGAAGTCTGCATGCGTCGCGCATGAGCAGCCACTGGCGCAGTGAAAAGAAACCAAGCTCCCCAGAACCTGTCCTGCCGCAGAGTTCATAAGGGTAGTCGATAACGGCACGTTTCTGCTGGAGCAGCCTATCAAGCATATACAAGGTGGAGTTTCAGCACGTCGGGCAGTCACAAATCAGACGTCTGACGGGCAAGTGGTGTCGCCGCTGAACGTCAGCAAGGCGAGCCATATCCGTGTAAGATTTTCTAAAATAGCTAGAGAATTTCTTGGCTTGCCGCAAGATGTCCTGGACCCCCGGATATTTGGCAACGAATCGCTGCATGACTAAGTTCAGGACGTGTGCCATTTTGCCCTGTTTTAACGCGCTCAGCAGATTGGCAACGTTGTCGCACACCACTTGACCAACTGTCAAATTGAGTGGGGTTAGCCACTGATCGGCCTGTGACCGCAGAGCTAAAAGCAGTGCAGGACCGGTGTGGCTCTTGGCTTCCAGGCACAACATCCGCAAGACAGCATGGCAACATCTCTGGGACGTCGAATAGGTTCTGGGGAGCTTGGGGGGGGGCAGCGGAAGAAGAGGTAGCAGTGGAAAAGGAGGAGTCAGAGGATGGAGTAGGAGGAGGAGAAGAAGAGGTCGACCTGCATGCAATCCCTGGCGGTAACACCAAATCCACACGGGAGCCATGGGTTTGCTAGACCATGTGTCACGGGGTTCCGAAGGTGCACTCGGTCCCCCATTGCCCGCAGAACTGTTGCTTAGCTTTTGGAATGAGGTTCTGTGTTTGACCTCATTCCCAGGGCGGCTTTACTAGCTGGGTGGCTCCCTGCTCCTAGTCTGCCTTGACCGCCGAGCTGATCACTCGGTGCTCGACTGGTTGGTCTGTCGGTCATGTGACGCTGGCCACGTCACATGACCCTCACTCCCCACTATAAATACAGGCAGCCTGCTGGCTACAGGTTGCCTGTTAATTTCTAGGTTCCTGGCTATTTGTTGGACTACTGAATATTTACCTGATCCTGTTCCCTGACGATCCTCTGCATGCTCCTCCTGTACTGCGCATACATCCTGGTATTGTGACCTCGGCTCCCACCTGACTACTCTCTTAGGACTCCTCTTGTACTTCGCTACTCTCCTGGTATTTGACCCGGCTTCTCCTGACCATTTTTTGCTTAATCCGTTGTACTGCGTAGCTCTCTTGGTTCTGACCCGGTCCGTTCATGTTCCGTATTTTGTCTTGTCTGTCTTCCCTGCACATATCCTAAGTTAGGGACTGCCGTCCAGTTGTCCCCTGTCATCAGGACTCGTGAGGCAAGTAGGCAGGGCCAGGGGTGAGGGTGGAGCGCAGTGGTCACTACCCTTCCCCCTGTGTGTGTGTGGACGTGACCGTTACACCATGTGTCTATGGTCAGATGTATCTTGCCACCGACACTGTGTGCCAGAGATATATTCACTTGCCACTGAACGTGGCCATCTAGTTCAGGGATGCCCTTCTGGAAAAAATATTTTCTTCCGGGGACCTATCATTGCGGTGTACCAATGGCCATAAATTTTCTAAAGGCCTCCGACTCCACAATTTATATGGCAGTAGTTGGCAGGCTAGCAGTTCCGACAAGCCAGAGGTCAGCTGTTGGGCAAGACGATTATCCGGCGTCATCATTTTTTTATTCTCGAATATTTGGGCCACAGAAGCCTGCCTTATGCGAGATGAATACGACTGCGGCACGGTGGAAGGTGGCATTGAGGACAAATGGGAGGAGAGAGGAGAAGGAGAATAGGCAGGACGTGGAGCATCAGGAGTGTGGCTTTGTGGGTTCTGATGGCGTTGCTCCCACTGGGCTCGGTGATGGGAGGCCAGGTGCCTTCTTAAGGCGGTTGTCCCTAGGTGAGTGATGGGCTTTCCGCGACTTATGCGTTGACAGCACAGGCTGAAGATGGTAACACTATTGTCAACATCTGACACGTTAAAAAAAGCCCACACTGCGGAACCATGTGCCGGCATCCTGGGAGCGCAAGATGGGACCGTACATGGTGGATGGCTTGCTCCAGATACATTTACGGTCTGCTTTTTGCCTCCAGTGCCCTGCAAGTTCTGCCTGCTTCTTCTCCCTATCTGCTGCTTCGTCTCTCCCTTTGAACTCCCCTCCTATTCCTCTCTTGTGGGCACCCACGTGATGTCCTTCGTCACCTTCACCACCACTGACATTAGAGATCTCGGAGTAGGCAGCACAGCAAAGACTACCCTCCTTGGGCTGATCTGGGTACTGTTGTCAGACCGCTGGGTGGCAGCCGTTGCTACCTCTTCTTTCTCATCCAATGCCAAGAATGGCTGCACATTGGTAAGGTCTGGGAATGGATAGGAAAATAATTCCTCTGACTCGAGTGGAGGGGATATGGTGGTGGTGGTGTCTTTGGGGGTGCACACAGCAGAGAGTGAGGAGGGTGCAGATACAGAGGATGAGGGGGGTGTTGTGAGCCACTCAACCAACTCTGGTGCCTTTGACGTAATCGCACGCACCTTCTCCAATTTGCCACTTAGGCTCCGGCCTGGCGCAGCTGCCTGACCCCTACTACCCCTGCGGAATGGCCTGCCTCTTCCTCTGCCTGTCATTTTCAAAATGACCCTGTGCAAAATTCCCTAGAGAAGAGCAATATTTGTGGAAGCTACTGTTTGGCAGGCCTTAATCACTTGTTAGTTGAAGCTGGTATATCACCCTCAAGCAGTAATTTTGTGGACGCAGGTATATGGAAAACCTCTATCACTATTTTGTGGAAGCTGATATATGGCAGACCTCAATCAGTTGTAAGTTCAAGCAGGTATATCAAAACCCGCAAACTGTATTTTGTGGACGTAGGTATATGGAAAACCTCTATCACTATTTTGTGGAAGCTGATATATGGAAGGCGTCAATCAGTTGTTAGTTGAAGCTGGTATATCACCCTCAAGCAGTAATTTTGTGGACGCAGGTATATGTAAACCCTCTATCAATATTTTGTGGAAGCTGATATATGGAAGGTCTCAATCAGTTGTTAGTTGAAGTTGGTATATCACTCTCAAGCAGTAATTTGGTGGACGCAGGTATATGTAAACCCTCTATCACTATTTTGTGGAAGCTGATATATAGAAGGCCTCAATCAGTTGTTAGTTGAAGTTGGTATATCACTCTCAAGCAGTAATTTGGTGGACTTAGGTATATATGGAAAACCTCTATCACTATTTTGTGGAAGCTGATATATGGCAGGCCTCAATCAGTTGTAAGTTGAAGCAGGTATATCCAAACCCGCAATCTGTATTTTGTGGACTAGTGTTGAGCGCAAATATTCGAATAGCGAATATTAATCGCGAATATCGCAACTTCGCTAATTCGCGAATATTTCCAATATAGTTCTATATATTCGCTATATCGAATATTCGTTATTTTTTAACATCTGAAAACATGATTCCTCCCTGCTTCTTTCTTGTGGGTCAATGAGTCATTGGCCCACAAGCAACTTAACCACCTCAGCTCCCCTAGCTTAAACACCCTTAATGACCAGACCACTTTTTACAATTCTGCACTACACTACTTTCACGGTTTATTGCTCGGTCGTACAACTTACCACTCGAATGATTTTTACCTCCTTTTCTTCTCACTAATAGAGCTTTCATTTAGTGGTATTTCATTGCTGCTGACATTTTTACTTTTTTTGTTATTAATCGAAATTTACCGATATTTTTTTGGAAAAAAATGCTATTTTTCACTTTCAGTTGTAAAATTTTTCAAATGAAACTACATTTATATACATTTTTCTCTAAATTTATTGTTCTACATGTCTTTGATTTAAAAAAATGCAATAAGTGTATATTTATTGCTGTTTATTGTTTGCGCAAAAGTTATAGCGTTTACAAACTATGGTACAAAAATGTGAATTTCCGCGTTTTGAAGCAGCTCTGACTTTCTGAGCACCTGTCATGTTTCCTGAGGTTCTTCAATGGCCAGACAGTAGAAACATCCCACAAATGACCACATTTCGGAAAGTAGACACCCTAAGGTATTTGCTGATGGGCATAGTGAGTTCATAGAACTTTTGTCACAAGTTAGCGGAAAATTATGATTTTTTTTTTTTTTTCCTTACAAAGTCTCATATTCCACTAACTTGTGACAAAAAATAAAAACTTCCATGAACTCACTATGCCCATCACGAAATACCTTGGGGTGTCTTCTTTCCAAAATGGGGTCACTTGTGGGGTATTTATACTGCCCTGGCATTTTAGGGGCCCTAATGCGTGAGAAGTAGTTTGAAATCCAAATGTGTTAAAAATGCTCTGTGAAATCCTAAAGGTGCTCTTTAGAATTTGGGCCCCTTTGCCCACCTAGGCTGCAAAAAAGTGTCACACATGTGGTATTGCTGTACTCAGGAGAAGTAGGGCAATGTGTTTTGGGGTGTATTTTTACATATACCCATGCTGGGTGAGATAAATATCTCTGTCAAATGACAACTTTGTATAAAAAAAATGGGAAAAGTTGTCTTTTAGAGAGATATTTCTCTCACTCAGCATGGGTATATGTAAAAAGACACCACAAAACACATAGCCCTACTTCTCCTGAGTACGGCGATACCACATGTGTGACACCTATTTGCATCCTAGGTGGGCAAAGGGGCACAAATTCTAAAGAGCACCTTTAGGATTTCACAGGGCATTTTTAACACATTTGGATTTCAAACTACTTCTCACGCATTAGGGCCCCTAAAATTCCAGGGCAGTATAAATACCCCACAATTGATCCCATTTTGGAAAGAAGACACCCCAAGGTATTCCGTGAGGGGCATGGCGAGTTCATAGAATTTTTTTTTTTGTCACAAGTTAGCGGAAAATGTGTATTTTATTATTATTTTTTTTTTTTCTTACAAAGTCTCATATTCCACTAACTTGTGACAAAAAAAAAAACTTATTTTCATAGAATTTTTTTTTTTGTCACAAGTTAGCGGAAAATGTGTATTTTATTATTATTATTATTTTTTCTTACAAAGTCTCATATTCCACTAACTTGTGACAAAAAAAAAAAACTAATTGATGATGATCTGTATGATTATCTAAAAGTGAGTTGTCCAGTCACTCCTATGTTATACATACTCCTGAAAATACATAAGCGGTTGGAGGATCCACCTGGCCGACCTATTGTGTTGGGCAGGGGATCGGTGTTCAACCCCATTTCAGTGATTCTTGATAGGTTACTTCAGTCCCACGCGACCGCGGCTCCTTTCTATGTCAAAGACACGGGACATTTTCTTACAAATTTATGTCAGTTACAGTTACTCGTACAGTTTTTGCTTGAGAGCTTTGACGTTGTCTCTCTTTACACATCTATAGATTATGTTTATGGATTAAATGTCGTCGATGTGGCCCTGGCCAGCACAGGGCTCTCCAGAGGGACGGGCCGATTTGTCCTTCACCTATTGGAGGTGGTCCTGAAGAGGAATTATTTCAAGGCCTTATCCAGAATCACTCCTATGTCCCGCATAATCTCCCATTTCGGATCCCTCTTCAGTGTCTCAGGTCATTATGGACACTGATAAGTATACAAAAAAGATCATGAGACAATTGCAGGATGTTGAGGTATATGAGAAATTGAAGGGGATCCGAAATGGGGGATTATGCGGGACATAGGAGGCGCTAGGGACAGTGCTAGGAAAGACTTCATTGTGCAAAAAAAAATGATTTACAAGTGAAGGGAAATATTATTCAAGGTGTAGGGAAAGGATAGGGAGGAATCATTCCACAGCATTTATGTTGAACGGGGTTCAATAGGGGAGGTTACAGCCTGGGTAATAGGAACAATCCTATTACACTTTGCTGCACTGACAAATTGCCATTATACAGCTCTGTAATTTCAGCAAACCGTTCTTGTTATTGGGGTGTTACAGCCATTAACAGGGTTTATTACAAGGAAATATTTGTATGTCTTATTTGACCTTGTGCGGTGCAGTTATATGTTCTAAAGCATTTTTTGGCTTGTATTAGTGGGGGGAAAAAAGGGCTTATTAGCCGTTGTGTGGTGAATAGTGAAAAAGTACAGCCCTTTTTGTTGTGTATTAGTGGCAAAAGAAAAATATATTTGCAGTTCTGCGTTGCAGTTATATGTTCTAAAGCCCTTTTTGTCATGCATTAGTGGCAAAAGTAAAATATATTTGCCGTTTAGCGGTGCAGTTATATGTTCTAAAGCCTTTTGTGGCATGTATAAGTGGAAAAAAATAAGGGCCTATTTGCCTTTCAGCGGTGCAGTTTTATGTTCTAAAGCCATTTTTGTTGTGTATTAGTGGCCAAAGTAAAATATTTTTGCCGTTCAGCGGTGCAGTTATATGTTCTAAAGCCCTTTTTGTTGTGTATTAGTAGCAAAAGTAAAATATATTTGCCATTCAGCGGTGCAGTTATATGTTCTAAATCCCTTTTTGTCTTGTATTAGTGGCAAAAGTAAAATATATATGCCGTTCAGTGGTGCAGTTTTATGCTCTAAAGCCCCTTTTGTTGTGTAATAGTGGCAAAATAAAAATTAATTTGCCGTTCAGCTATGCAGTTATATGTTCTAAAGCCCTTTTTGTCATGTATTAGTGGCAAAATAAAAATATATTTGACGTTCTGTGGTGCAGTTATATGTTCTAAAGCCTTCTTTGGTGTGTATAAGTGGAAAAAAATAAGGACCTATTTGCCTTTCAGTGGTGCAGTTGTATGTTCTAAAGCCCTTTTTGTTGTGCATTAGTGGCAAAAGTAAAATATACTTGCCGTTCAGTGGTGCAGTTATATGTTCTAAAGACCTTTTTGTTGTGTAATAGTGGCAAAAGTAAAATATATTTGCCATTCAGCGGTGCAGTTTTATGTTCTAAAGCCCTTTTTGTTGTGCATTAGTGGCAAAAGTAAAATATATTTGCCGTTCAGCGGTGCAGTTATATGTTCTAAAGACCTTTTTGTTGTGAAATAATGGCAAAATAAAAGTATATTTGCCATTCAGCGGTGCAGTAATATGTTCTAAAGACCTTTTTTGTGTGTATTAGTGGGGGGGGGAGGGATTATTAGCGGTTGTGTGGTTAAGTGAGAAAATTGCAGACTTTTTTGGGGTGTTTTAATTTCCTTTTGGCCTAAGTAGATCAGGGAGTGGCTTAGCGGGAAATAGAAGTGACACCCCTGATGAAGCCATAGGTGCGAAACGCGGGTTGGGCTGCTTTGAGAACGCGGGATTTTACTATTTTACTATTGCCTGTTTTATCAAGATGTTTATGAGTATAATAAATTACCTTTTATACATCTGTTGACGGTATTTCACTATGGAAGTGATACTCTTCCTAGGAGCATTCATTGCATGAGCGGATACAAAGTGAAAGAAAACCTGATTCTATTCGATGTGCCTTAACTTGCTTGCGCTTGTGAGTATAATAACGCATTAGTATAAGCTCCATATAGCGGTATTCACACTATAAGCGCACTTTGGTGTCCAACAGGGCGTATTCCAGATAGGACGTCTGTGGATCCTGGTCTTCTCATGTCTTCTCGTGGTGTGGTAAGAGTGCATACACCTGGATTCTAAGAGGAGGAAAAACGCACGGTCTCACTTGTTTACTTATTGTTTCAACTCTATACATGACCAAAACATATGCAAGTGATCCCTCCCCCAGATAAATCACACTGTGGACAATTAGAAGAATCCCTTAAACCACATTTATTAAGCCATAAAGATGTGATATAGAATAAATAAAAGTAACTTTAAGTCAAAATTTGCCAGGGGTATGACGATCCAAGGAGGGGGGCGGCAGGAACAGGCAGAGACTGAAACATCAGAAGGAGGGCGACTGCTCCGTCTGCGAGCGAGTCAGCAAGCAGACACCGTCAGACAAGGCGGACAAACTCAGAGGATCCGCTGAGAGTCCGGACCAGTAGAATGCACAGGGCCCAGAGGTGGGGGCGTCCAGTGGTTCAGATAGAGAGGCTCATGTCTTGCATAGTGCGGTGGGATAGAACAATCGGAGGGAGGAGCGACGTACCATACCTACGTCACCACGTTTTCATCCCCTCTGACGAAGGGGTTTCATCATTGGGAGAAGAGGGTGGCAGCTTGCCCATGAGGCAGCAGCGGAGCCAGCAAGTTGCTAGCGTGGCCGGGAGTCAGCAGGGTGGCAGTAGTAGGAGGTCGGTACCTAAACGTGCCCGGGGTAGACCACCCGCTTCTCAGGAACCTACCTGCCCGGGAGGAAGTGGTGCACGGGCTCACGGAGGCAGCGGCGGTAGCAATCAGTCAGTGTGTAGTGTTGGGGGTAAAATCACCTACTAGGCAGTGTGGAAGTTTTTTGTTAAGCCACCGAAGGAGGTGAACATGGCCATATGTAGAATCTGTGGGCAGAAGGTGAGGTGTGGTTCCTGCAGAGCCACACCAGCAACTTGTCCAGGTGACCCCGCTTCTGCCTTCATGTTGTCACGCCGTTGGTCCTGCGACAATGTCCACCTCTGCCTCCTCATCCTCCACTGTGTCCTCAGCCTCCACTGCAGAGACATTCACAGTGCCCCTTCAGCATACCACATGTGCAGGGCATAGCAGTGTCACGCTGTTCTGCATCTCGTTTGCTCCAAAGAAAGGATCCGTTTTTTGGGGGTTATTTTACTGACGGATCAGAGGAAGGGAAAAATAATCAGTGACATCAACACAAACTTACTGCTGACACCCTCTCTACTCTGTCGGGCGGGGGGGGGGGGGGCTCTCCTTGTTTAAGCATTTAATAGAACAGGTTCTGTAGACATCTATGTGGAATCATCTGATGATGGTGTAAAAGGAGTGCACTTCTTTCTTGGTGCTAACATTCACCTGTAAGGCTGAGTTCATACTTGAGTTATTTGGTCAGTTTTGGCCCCTTGACTGCCCTAATAAGTGAAGTGTGCAGTGATTCTAAGGCCTCTTTCACAGGGGCGTGAGTGCGTCGCGGGAAAATGCGCAATTTTTCCGTGCTAGTGCAAAACATTGTAAGAATGTGAGAATCTGCATGTTTGGTACCCGAACTTCTTCACAGAAGTTCGGGTTTGGGATCGGTGTTGTGTAGATTGTATTATTAAGAATGCTATTATTTTCCCTTATAACCATGTTATAAGGGAAAATAATAATGATTGGGTCTCCATCCCGATCGTCTCCTAGCAACCGTGCGTGAAAATCGCACCGCATCCGCACTTGCTTGCGGATGCTTGCGATTTTCACGCAGCCCCATTCACTTCTATGGGGCCTGCATTGCGTGGAAAACTAACAAAGAGGAGCATTCTGCAATTTTAACGCAATTAAAAACATAAAAAATTCTTTAAAAATGTTAAACATTAAAAAAGTGATTTAATCAGCAGGTCATTCTCTGATGACACATTCCCCTTAAGCACAATGGTCAGCTACCCTGGCCAATGTTCCCCTCATGTACAGGTGTTGATGTTCCAAAATGTATCTAGGGCAGTGTGCGAGTGAGAGTCACTCACCCTGTCAGCATTTGAACCCATACACCCCTGTGTCCTCGGCCATAAGTCTTCTTACTGAGCTACTTGTTTTGCTGGACATCTTTTTCCTGAATCCATTGTCTAGGAGTTTCCACTTCTTTGTTTCTTCAAAAAACCTGGCCTGTAGTGACCTCTAATCCCTCTATTGCTTATGGCTGTGTACTGAACTCTGGCTGACTACTGACCTTGCTTGTCTAACCCAGGACCATATCTACAGCTCATGTTGCACAAGAAATTGAGGGCATTTTCTAAAGTTTTTATGACACTATTGTGGCCTATATAAAGTCACTAATTATGGTGCACACCATATTTGCGCCATAATTTGCAGGACTTAATGGGAGGGTGCGGGACTTCACATGGCCCACCTAATTTACTATAACTTACACCAGCAACAGGCATAAGTTACAGCTGAAGTCTACGCCAGTCCCTACTGGTGCAGACTTCAGTTTCTGGCGCACGGGTGGCAAGAGGTATAACTAATCACTTTCACTCCGGTGCACAGGGAGCAAAATTGTCTTAGGCCTCCTGCACACGACCGTTTTTTTCCCCCGTTTACTGCCCGTTTTTTGAGTTCCATATACGGAACCATTCATTTCAATGGTTGCGCAAAAAAAACGGAATGTACTCCGTATGCATTCCGTTTCTGTATTTCCGTTTTTCCGTTTCGTTTAAAGATAGAACATGTCCTATTATTGCCCGCAAATCACGTTCCGTGGCTCCATTCAAGTCAATGGGTCCGCAAAAAAACGGAACACATACGGAAATGCATCCGTATGTCTTCCGTTCCGTTTTTTGCGGAACCATCTATTGAAAATGTTATGCCCAGCCCAATTTTATCTATGTAATTACTGTATACTGTATATGCCATACGGAAAAACGGAACGGAAAAACGGAACAGAAACGGAAACACAATGGAAACAAAAAACGAAACAACGGATCCGTGAAAAACGGACCGCAAAACACTGAAAAAGCCATACGGTCGTGTGCAATAGGCCTTATGGGAACTAAACATCCCTCTATGTGCCTGAATAAAAGACCCAGTTACACTTGCTAATTATCATAATTATTCGCTTGGGTCTGAACATTCACAATAATAATTGGACATATACACTCACCTAAAGAATTATTAGGAACACCATACTAATACGGTGTTGGACCCCTTTTGCCTTCAGAACTGCCTTAATTTTATGTGGCATTGATTCAACAAGGTGCTGATAGCATTCTTTAGAAATGTTGGCCCATATTGATAGAATAGCATCTTGCAGTTGATGGAGATTTGAGGGATGCACATCCAGGGCACGAAGCTCCCGTTCCACCACATCCCAAAGATGCTCTATTGGGTTGAGAACTGGTGACTGTGGGGGCTATTTTAGTACAGTGAACTCATTGTCATGTTCAAGAAACCAATTTGAAATGATTCGAGCTTTGTGACCTGGTGCATTATCCTGCTGGAAGTAGCCATCAGAGGATGGATACATGTTCTCATTCTGTTTACGCCAAATTCGGACTCTACCATTTGAATGTCTCAACAGAAATCGAGACTCATCAGACCAGGCAACATTTTTCCAGTCTTCAATAGTCCAATTTTGGTGAGCTCGTGCAAATTGTAGCCTCTTTTTCCTATTTGTAGTGGAGATGAGTGGTACCCGGTGGGGTCTTCTGCTGTTGTAGCCCATCCGCCTCAAGGTTGTGCGTGTTGTGGCTTCACAAATGCTTTGCTGCATACCTCGGTTGTAACGAGTGGTTATTTCAGTCAACGTTGCTCTTCTATCAGCTTGAATCAGACGGCCCATTCTCCTCTGACCTCTAGCATCCACAAGGCATTTTTGCCCACAGGACTGCCGCATACTGGATGTTTTTCCCTTTTCACACCATTCTTTGTAAACCCTAGAAATGGTTGTGCATGAAAATCCCAGTAACTGAGCAGATTGTGAAATACTCAGACCGGCCCGTCTGGCACCAACAACCATGCCACGCTCAAAATTGCTTAAATCACTTTTCTGTCCCATTCTGACATTCAGTTTGGAGTTCAGGAGATTGTCTTGACCAGGACCGCCCCCTAAATGCATTGAAGCAACTGCCATGCGATTGGTTGACTAGATAATTGCATTAATGAGAAATAGAAATGGTGTTCCTAATAATTCTTTAGATGAGTGTATATTTTGAGAGGAAAGTTGCACATTCCTCACATTCCCCTGGCTGTAGGCAATAAACCTTCTTACTCACAAAAAAAAGTCTTCTGCAGTAATAAAGTAAATAAAAGACTGTTCACAAGTGGTATAAGTGGTCCTGCTGTCAAGAATTCAAACTCCCCTGTGGGTTGTCAGCCACCTGCTACTTACCAGCCACTGCATATGGTATGACGTTCCAATTATAAAATTAAAGGATCCTATTTAATAGACAACAGTGGACAATTCTGGTTCCCAAAAAAGTGCTCTTCATGTCATAAAAGTGAAAATGTATAGGCCACAATTAGAAATTAGCACATTTCTGTGAATTTGATTAACCCCTTTAGGACCCTGCAATTTTTTATTTTCTACTCTCTGCCCTCCTGGAGCCATAACTTTTTATTTTTCCATTCACATAGCCATATGGGACAATGTAGTGGGAAGCTGGAAAATTGCAAATGGGGTGGAATTGTAAAAATGATTGTTTTTATGGCATTCCCTGTGTGGTAAAACGGACCCATGCCCTTCATTTTCTAGGTCATTACAATTACAACAATACCACAGTTTTAATACTTGAAAAAAAAATACCATTGGGGAAAAATATTTTTATATTATATTAGTACAGGAGTAGTGTTGAGCGAACAGTTCGAGCATAGTTCGGGTCCGTACCGAATTTTGGGGTGTTCGTGACACGGACCCGAACCCGAACTTTTTCGTAAAGGTTCGGGTTCGTCGTTCGGCATGTATTTTGGCGCATTTTGAAAGGCTGCAAAGCAGCCAATCAACATGCATCATACTACTTGCCCTAAGATGCCATCGCAGCCATGCCTACTATTGGCAAGGCTGTGATTGGCCAAGTGCAGCATGTGACTCAGCCTCTTTATAAGCTTGTGCGCACGTCGGGACGTGCTCACTCCCGATGTGAATAGAACAGGGATGGACGCAGCTGATGCTAGGGCGAGAATAGGCAGGGATAATTGAATAACTGGAAGCAAATTTCTCTCCTCCACCTGTGATTCATCTGAACAACTGCAGCTGAGCTGCTTTTTTGATAGGGATTGGCTATTTTTAGAGTGGCCAGAGTGATTTTTCCATCCACATGTACCTGGGCTGACCGCCGGCCGCCATTTTGCGACTTGTAGTGCTGCAGCAGAAGCTGCCACAGTGTGCATTCCAAAGCTCCAAACAAGTCAGACATCTACACCTGGGATTCAGACCAATAGCGATTTAGCAGCACAGTCCAAGGCTATTTTTTTTAAAGGTTGTGCAGACCATTTTGTGGCACATGTTACTGGGCTGATAGGCGGCGGCCATCTTGGGACTAGTGCTGCAGCACAATCTCTCCCAACGTCCATTAATCACTTGTAATAGTGGTCTGTGCCATAGAAATCCTACATCAGGGACTTGGGTGTGCTTGTGTCACCCCTACTAATACCAGTCCACCTGTAATCCATACAGTGAAAAGCCATAAAGTATTCCAGTGAGGGAATTTTTTTTTTATTTAAAAAAGGCCAAGTTAGTTTATCTGGCGTTCAATATACTAGATACAGTTAGGCCTGCGTTTCATACATCTGGAATTAGCAAACTAATGTGCTGGGGTTGGGAAAACATATATGTACCCATACTAGAATCTGTCAAAGAAAGCGGTACTCACATATAACAGTCAATCCATCTGTAATCCATACAGTCAAAAGACTGAAAGTATTCCAGTGAGGGGATTTTTTTTATTTAAAAAAGGCCAAGTTAGTTTATCTGGCGTTCAATATACTAGATACAGTTAGGCCTGCGTTTCATACATCTGGAATTAGCAAACTAATGTGCTGGGGTTGGGAAAACATATATGTACCCATACTAGAATCTGTCAAAGAAAGCGGTACTCACATATAACAGTCATTCCATCTGTAATCCATACAGTCAAAAGACTGAAAGTATTCCAGTGAGGGGATTTTTTTTATTTAAAAAAGGCCAAGTTAGTTTATCTGGCGTTCAATATACTAGATACAGTTAGGCCTGCGTTTCATACATCTGGAATTAGCAAACTAATGTGCTGGGGTTGGGAAAACATATATGTACCCATACTAGAATCTGTCAAAGAAAGCGGTACTCACATATAACAGTCATTCCATCTGTAATCCATACAGTCAAAAGACTGAAAGTATTCCAGTGAGGGAATTTTTTTTATTTAAAAAAGGCCAAGTTAGTTTATCTGGCGTTCAATATACTAGATACAGTTAGGCCTGCGTTTCATACATCTGGAATTAGCAAACTAATGTGCTGGGGTTGGGAAAACATATATGTACCCATACTAGAATCTGTCAAAGAAAGCGGTACTCACATATAACAGTCATTCCATCTGTAATCCATACAGTCAAAAGACTGAAAGTATTCCAGTGAGGGGATTTTTTTTATTTAAAAAAGGCCAAGTTAGTTTATCTGGCGTTCAATATACTAGATACAGTTAGGCCTGCGTTTCATACATCTGGAATTAGCAAACTAATGTGCTGGGGTTGGGAAAACATATATGTACCCATACTAGAATCTGTCAAAGAAAGCGGTACTCACATATAACAGTCATTCCATCTGTAATCCATACAGTCAAAAGACTGAAAGTATTCCAGTGAGGGAATTTTTTTTTTATTTAAAAAAGGCCAAGTTAGTTTATCTGGCGTTCAATATACTAGATACAGTTAGGCCTGCGTTTCATACATCTGGAATTAGCAAACTAATGTGCTGGGGTTGGGAAAACATATATGTACCCATACTAGAATCTGTCAAAGAAAGCGGTACTCACATATAACAGTCATTCCATCTGTAATCCATACAGTCAAAAGACTGAAAGTATTCCAGTGAGGGAATTTTTTTTTTATTTAAAAAAGGCCAAGTTAGTTTATCTGGCGTTCAATATACTAGATACAGTTAGGCCTGCGTTTCATACATCTGGAATTAGCAAACTAATGTGCTGGGGTTGGGAAAACATATATGTACCCATACTAGAATCTGTCAAAGAAAGCGGTACTCACATATAACAGTCATTCCATCTGTAATCCATACAGTCAAAAGACTGAAAGTATTCCAGTGAGGGAATTTTTTTTTTATTTAAAAAAGGCCAAGTTAGTTTATCTGGCGTTCAATATACTAGATACAGTTAGGCCTGCGTTTCATACATCTGGAATTAGCAAACTAATGTGCTGGGGTTGGGAAAACATATATGTACCCATACTAGAATCTGTCAAAGAAAGCGGTACTCACATATAACAGTCATTCCATCTGTAATCCATACAGTCAAAAGACTGAAAGTATTCCAGTGAGGGGATTTTGCTTATAAAAAATAATATATTTCATTGTGGTGCGAGTTGAATCGCAACAATGAAGAAAAATACTATTAAGGGACGAGGACGCGGTCGTGGTGGTGTCCGTGGAGCCTCTGTTGCTGGTAGAGGACGTGGCCGTTCGGCCCCAGGCGCACACAGTAGGGAACGAACTCCCTCAACTAGCCGGCAGAATGTACCGCAATATCTCGTGGGGCCCAATGACGCTCTTAGGATGGTAAGGCCTGAGCAGGTACAGGCATTAATCGATTGGGTGGCCGACAGTGCTTCCAGCACGTTCACCACATGGTCTTCCACCCAGTCTTCTGCGGAAAGCGCACAGGTGGCACCTGAAAACCAAGCCCATCAGTCTGTCACATCACCCCCAAGCATATCAGGGAAACGGTCTGAGCCACAAGTTATGCAGCAGTCTCTTCTTCTGTTTGAAGACTCTGCTTCCAGGGTTTCCCAGGGGCGTCCACCTAGCCCTTCCCCAGTGGAGGAAGACATACCATGCACTGACGCACAACCACTTATGTCTCCAGATGAAGAGGACATGGGAATACCACCACAGCAGAGTCACCGACTCTCTGATGATGACGAAACACAGGTGCCCACTGCCGCGTCTTTTTGCAGTGTGCAGACTGAACAGGAGGAGGTCAGGGAGGGAGACTGGGTGGAAGACGATGCAGAGGACGATGAGGTCTTAGACCCCACATGGACTGAAGGTCGTGGCGATGACTTTCACAGTTCAGAGGAAGAGGTAGTGGTGAGACCGAGACAACAGCGAAGCCAAAGAGGGAGCAGGGGGCCAAAGCAGACGAGCCGCCGCCCCCAGAGTTCGCCTGCTACTGGACATCGCCAACAGGGACCCAGCCCCACAAAGGCAGCTTCAAAGAGTTCCCTGGCATGGCACTTCTTTAAACAATGTCCTACCGACAAGACCCGAGTGACTTGCACCCTCTGCCATCAGAGCCTGAGGCGAGGCATTAACGTTCTGAACCTCAGCACAACCTGCATGACCAGGCATCTACATGCAAAGCATGAACTGCAGTGGGGTACACACCTTAAAAACCAGGCACTCGCTGAGGCTCCCCCTGCTCCCTCTACCGCTGCTGCCTCGGCTTCCGCCTCGAGAGGAATGTTGCCACCTGCCGAGCAGCAAACAGAGGATGTGCCACCGACACCACCACCACCGCCACCGTCAACTAGCGTCTCCACTATATCACACAGCAGCGTTCAGCTCTCAATATCTCAAACCTTAGAGAGGAAGCGCAAATTCCCCCCGAGTCACCCTCGAGCCCTTGGCCTGAACGCCAGCATTTCTAAACTGCTGGCCTTTGAAATGCTGTCATTCCGGCTGGTGGACACAGACAGCTTCAAACAGCTGATGGCCATGGCTGTCCCGCAGTATGTGGTTCCCAGCCGCCACTACTTCTCCAAGACAGCCGTGCCTTCCCTGCACATGCAAGTGTCCGATAAAATCAAGTGTGCACTGCGCAACGCCATTTGTGGCAAGGTCCACCTAACCACAGATACGTGGACCAGTAAGCACGGCCAGGGACGCTATATCTCACTAACTGCACACTGGATGAATGTAGTGGCGGCTGGGCCCCCGGCGGACAGTTCCTTGGCGCACGTCCTTCCGCCCCCTAGGATCGCAGGGCATCATTCTCTGCCTCCTGTAGCCTCCTCCTCCTACTCGGCTTCCTCCTCCACTGCTTCCACCAGCTCATCCGGTCAGCCACACACCTTCACCACCAACTTCAGCACAGCCCGGGGTAAACGTCAGCAGGCCATTCTGAAACTCATATGTTTGGGGGACAGGCCCCACACCGCACAGGAGTTGTGGCGGGGTATTGAACAACAGACCGATGAGTGGTTTCTGCCGGTGGGCCTCAAGCCAGGCCTGGTGGTATGCGATAATGGGCGAAATCTCGTGGCAGCTCTGGGACTAGCCGGTTTGACGCACATCCCTTGCCTGGCGCATGTGCTGAACTTGGTGGTGCAGAGGTTCATTCACCACTACCCCAACATGTCAGAGCTGCTGCATAAAGTGCGGGCCGTCTGTGCGCGCTTCCGCCGTTCACATCCTGCCGCTGCTCGCCTGTCTGCGCTACAGCGGAACTTCGGCCTTCCCGCTCACCGCCTCATATGCGACGTGCCCACCCGGTGGAACTCCACCTTGCACATGCTGGAGAGACTGTGCGAGCAGCAGCAGGCCATAGTGGAGTTTCAGCTGCAGCACGCTCGCGTCAGTCGTACTGCCGAACAGCACCACTTCACCACCAATGATTGGGCCTCCATGCGAGACCTGTGTGCCCTGCTGCGCTGTTTCGAGTACTCCACCAACATGGCCAGTGGCGATGACACTGTTATCAGCGTTACAATACCACTTCTATGTCTCCTTGAGAAAACACTTAGGGCAATGATGTTAGAGGAGGTGGCCCAGGTGGAGGAGGAGGAGGAGGATGAGGGCTCGTTTCTAACACTTTCGGGCCAGTCTGTTCGAAGTGGCTCAGAGGGAGGTTTGTTTAAGCAGCAGAGGACAGGTTCACAAGTCGCCAGCCAAGGCACTGTACTGGAGGACGAGGAGGAGGAGGAGGTGGAGGGGGACGAGGATGACGCAAGTTCACAGCGGGGTGGCAGCCCAGGCGCATCACTGGTGCGTGGCTGGGGGGATACGGTGGACGATGACGATACGCCTCCCACAGAGGACAGCTTGTCCTTACCCATGGGTAGCCTGGCCCACATGAGCGAATATATGCTCCAATGCCTGCGCAACGACAGCAGAGTTGCCCACGTTTTAACGTGTGCAGACTACTGGGTGGCCACCCTGCTGGATCCCCGGTATAAAGACAATGTGCCCACTTTAATTCCTGAACTGGAGCGCGACCGTAAGATGCGCGAGTACAAGCGCACGCTGATAGAGGCGCTCTTGAGAACATTCCCACATGTCACAGGGGAACAGGTGGAAGGTGAAGGCAGAGGAGTGGCAAGAGGTCGCCAACGCAGCTGTGTCACGGCCAGCTCATCTGAGGGCAGGGTTAGCATGGCAGAAATGTGGAAAAGTTTTGTCTCCACGCCACAGCTATCTGCACCGACACCTGATACGGAACGTGTTAGCAGGAGGCAGCATTTCACTAACATGGTTGAACAGTATGTCTGCACACCCCTCCACATCCTGACGGATGGTTCGGCCCCATTCAACTACTGGGTTTCGAAATTGTCCACGTGGCCAGAGTTAGCATGTTATGCCTTGGAGGTGCTTTCCTGCCCGGCGGCCAGCGTTTTATCTGAACGCGTATTCAGCACGGCAGGGGGCGTCATTACTGACAAGCGCAGCCGCCTGTCCACAGCCAACGTGGACAAGCTGACCTTCATAAAGATGAACCAGGCATGGATCCCACAGGACCTGTCCCTCCCTTGTGCAGAGTAGTCCTTATTAACTGCCTAAAACATGTCTTGTTGTGCTACGGGCCACTTCTTTATTTGATACAAATTTTATGAAACCCACAGTTGAATGAAACTCTTCTCTGTCTGGGCGCCGGGGCCTAACCAGATGAAAGTGGCCGGTTAAACTAACGGGTGACATGAAGCCATAACCTCTGCCATGCTACCTCTGTCTTCTGTCTGGGTGCTGAGGCCTAAGTCAAATAAAGCGGTCTTCTGCTGTGCTGGGGGATATGAAGCTAATCTCTGACCTCTCTCCTCTGTCTGGGTCCAAAGGCCTAAATCACTGAAAGAGGCCTTCTCCTGTGGTGTGTGATATGATGCCAGAATATGTGCTGTGGGGCCTCTCTCCTCTTCCTGGGTGCAGGGGTCAAATAAACTAAATTGTGGCCTACTCCTGTGGTGGTTGATATGATGCCTGATTCTCTGATGTGGAACCTCTCTCCTCTGTTTGGGTGAAGGGGTCAAAGTAACTAAATGGTGGCTTCTCCTGTGGTGGCTGATATGATGCCAGAATATGTGCTGTGGTGCCTCTCTCCTCTTCCTGGGTGCAGGGGTCAAAGTAACTAAATGGTGGCTTCTCCTGTGGTGGCTGATATGATGCCAGAATATGTGCTGTGGGGCCTCTCTCCTCTTCCTGGGTGCAGGGGTCAAAGTAACTCAATGGTGGCTTCTCCTGTGGTGGCTGATATGATGCCAGAATATGTGCTGTGGTGCCTCTTTCCTCTGTCTGGGTCCAAAGGCCTAAATCACTGAAAGAGGCCTTCTCCTGTGGTGTGTGATATGATGCCTGAATATGTGCTGTGGTGCCTCTCTCCTCTTCCTGGGTGCGGGGGTCAAAGTAACTCAATGGTGGCTTCTCCTGTGGTGGCTGATATGATGCCAGAATATGTGCTGTGGTGCCTCTCTCCTCTTCCTGGGTGCGGGGGTCAAAGTAACTCAATGGTGGCTTCTCCTGTGGTGGCTGATATGATGCCAGAATATGTGCTGTGGGGCCTCTCTCCTCTTCCTGGGTGCAGGGGTCAAAGTAACTCAATGGTGGCTTCTCCTGTGGTGGTTAGTATGATGCCAGAATATGTGCTGTGGGGCCTCTCTCCTCTTCCTGGGTGCAGGGGTCAAAGTAACTCAATGGTGGCTTCTCCTGTGGTGGCTGATATGATGCCAGAATATGTGCTGTGGTGCCTCTCTCCTCTTCCTGGGTGCGGGGGTCAAAGTAACTCAATGGTGGCTTCTCCTGTGGTGGCTGATATGATGCCAGAATATGTGCTGTGGTGCCTCTCTCCTCTTCCTGGGTGCAGGGGTCAAAGTAACTAAATGGTGGCTTCTCCTGTGGTGGTTGATATGATGCCTGATTCTCTGCTGTGAAACCTCTCTCCTCCATCTGGGTGTAGGGGTCAAAGTCTTTCAAAGTCGCCTTCTCCTGTGCTGATTGATATAAAGCTGATGGTTGTGCCATCTGACATGGTTGCCAGGGTCTGATTCAATGGGGGCCTACTCCTGTGGTGGGTGATCTAAATGCCTGATTCTCTGCTGTGAAACCTCTCTCCTCCGTCTGGGTGTAGGGGTCAAAGTCTTTCAAAGTCGCCTTCTCCTGTGCTGATTGATATGAAGCTGATGGTTGTGCCATCTGACATGGTTGCCGGGGTCCCATTAAATTGTGGCCTACTCCTGTGGTGGTTGATATGATGCCTGATTCTCTGATGTGGAACCTCTCTCCTCTGTTTGGGTGAAGGGGTCAAAGTAACTAAATGGTGGCTTCTCCTGTGGTGGCTGATATGATGCCAGAATATGTGCTGTGGGGCCTCTCTCCTCTTCCTGGGTGCAGGGGTCAAAGTAACTCAATGGTGGCTTCTCCTGTGGTGGCTGATATGATGCCAGAATATGTGCTGTGGTGCCTCTCTCCTCTTCCTGGGTGCGGGGGTCAAAGTAACTCAATGGTGGCTTCTCCTGTGGTGGCTGATATGATGCCAGAATATGTGCTGTGGTGCCTCTCTCCTCTTCCTGGGTGCGGGGGTCAAAGTAACTCAATGGTGGCTTCTCCTGTGGTGGCTGATATGATGCCAGAATATGTGCTGTGGTGCCTCTCTCCTCTTCCTGGGTGCAGGGGTCAAAGTAACTAAATGGTGGCTTCTCCTGTGGTGGTTGATATGATGCCTGATTCTCTGCTGTGAAACCTCTCTCCTCCATCTGGGTGTAGGGGTCAAAGTCTTTCAAAGTCGCCTTCTCCTGTGCTGATTGATATAAAGCTGATGGTTGTGCCATCTGACATGGTTGCCAGGGTCTGATTCAATGGGGGCCTACTCCTGTGGTGGGTGATCTAAATGCCTGATTCTCTGCTGTGAAACCTCTCTCCTCCGTCTGGGTGTAGGGGTCAAAGTCTTTCAAAGTCGCCTTCTCCTGTGCTGATTGATATGAAGCTGATAGTTGTGCCATCTGACATGGTTGCCGGGGTCCCATTAAATTGGGGCCTACTCCTGTGGTGGGTGATCTAAATGCCTGATTCTCTGCTTTGAAACCTCTCTCCTCCGTCCGGGTGTAGGGGTCAAAGTCTGTCAAAGTCGCCTTCTCCTGTGCTGATTGATATAAAGCTTATGCTTGTGCCATCTGACATGGTTGCCGGGGTCTGATTCAATGGTGGCCTACTCCTGTGGTGGGTGATCTAAATGCCTGATTCTCTGCTGTGTAACCTCTCTCCTCCGTCTGGGTGTAGGGGTCAAAGTAACTAAATGGTGGCCTACTCCTGTGGTGGGTGATATGATGCCTGGTTCTCTGCTGTGGGACCTCTCTCCTTTGTCTGGGTGCTGTGGTCAAAATAATAGTAAGTGACCTTCTCCATTGGTGGGTGACTTGAAGCCTGATTCTGTGCTATGGGACCTCACTCCAATTAATATTGTTTAATTTTTATTTATTTTATGTTAACTCATCATTTCCCTATCTACATTTGTTTGCAGGGGATTTAACTACATTTTGCTGCCTTTTGCAGCCCTCTAGCCCTTTCCGGGTGTGTTTTACAGCCTTTTTAGTGCCCAAAAGTTCGGGTCCCCATTGACTTCTATGGGGTTCGGGTTCGGGATGAAGTTCGGGTCGAGTTCGGATCCCGAACCCGAACATTTTTCGAAAGTTCGGCCGAACTCGTCGAACCCGAACATCCAGGTGTTCGCTCAACTCTATACAGTAGTTTTTCGTTGCGGCAATGCCTATGGTGTTTATTTTTTTTTGCTTTTTATTTTTATTCTGGGCAATGGGTGTGATTTGAATTTGTATATCTTTTTTTACTTTTTAACTTTTTTGATGTGGCGATGCCTGCGGACAAGCACAGGCATTGTTACAATCGATAGGATAAAAAAATGGATGTAACACGGACGTGACATGGATGTCCTCCATTTTCTTTGTGGATCCGTGGGTCATGTGCATGAGCCCTTAGTCATACATGTGTGAACCTGGCCTAATGGAAGCACATTCTATAGTCTAATTATCCTTGTATAATTTTACACACCAAAAGTCATTGTCTATTCTATTGTAGCATTTAAACAATTGAAATGTTCAGAAAACATCATATGTCCACCTTATCATAATAGCACTTAAGTTTGGAATTTGTTTATCTGGCTACTTTTGTATCCTTTCTCTGATATGATACATACACAAACATACGCAGTTTAGTTTATCGAAGGAGTCAAGGCAGGGAATGCCTCTGTTTGTGCAGCTTGTGGGAATTCCTGTTAAAGGAGGAGCCATCATAACAATCAGAAGCACATCCTTTGGCCTGGGAAAAAATCATCTCCCACATGCTTTTCACTTTTTATCAATATATTTGACACAAGGAAATGAAGTGCAGTGAACCTTTCATAAGCATTCATAGAAAGGATGCACAAGTTAGTTCCACAAGCACAGTGCAGAATCTAACTTAATAAAATTCCTTATTAACGTACCTGTGTTTTACATAGTAACACATTACAAAGGGCAATCAAGACACAGGGACTTTTATTGTATTTGGATTTTTGGATACATGTAAAACAACAGGATTGTTTGTTCAGCATTAGTTTGTCTTGGTTTGTCTGTATTTTTTGCAGTGTAAAGTGCACAGATTTTAATATGTAATCCTAATTTTTAGCGCATAGTCATTCCTGGTATAAAAGGTACAGTAAGGTAGCTATGTTAAATTAAAAGGAACCAAAATGCACCATGAATCGCAAATATTACCTTACAGATGTTGTCATAATGTTTCTAAAGATGTTTTTATCTTAGATGTCCGATGTGCATGATCACGGAAAAAGGACTTTCATTACCTGCAGGCCATATGTAAATTAGGTACTTGAAATCAGAGGGGCAGCGGCCATCTTCCCGTCTCTTAGCATCTGATTGACGGGCTTTGGTATACTTTCAGGCGCAATGCCATCATCACATCTGGCACATGCACCATATGACTGTGTTTCCAGTTCCTGGACATTGTTCCCCGCTGCAGTGTACCTGTCTTCTGGGAGTGAAGTAGATGTGCTGCAATGTTCTGTGGTGCACTCGTGTAGTGTTGAGCGCAAATTGCAAATTTTAATCGTGAATATCCCCACTTCAAGAATTCGCAAATATTTAGAATATAGTGCTATATATTCGTATTCTTGAATAGTGTTGAATATTCTAATCGAGAATTTATTGCAAATTTATCGCAAATATATTACATTGACGATTTTCGCAATCAAGTAAACAATGACTGGAGATCACAAATTCTTAAATTTGCAAATTTATGGTGAATATTCAGGCAAAAATTCTCAAAATATTGCGAATTCGAATATTGTCTATGCTGCTCATCACTACACTAGCGCACGTGAGTCTGCGCCTGCACATTGTCCCACTGAAGACAAGTACACTGCAGCAGGGAAAGTTTTTGCGTTTCCATTTTTTACATCCATCCAGAGCCAAAATTTTTTTACTTTCCTGTTCACATAGCCATATGTTTTTTGTGACGTAAGTTGTACATTCCAATGGCATCATTTAATATTGCATATGATGTAGAGTGGGAAGCTGGAGATAAATTTCAAAAGGTGTGGAATTGGGGAAAAAAAATGCAATCCCGTAATCGTACTGACCTGCCGCCGTATCTGACATTAACATTGAGGCCTTTCTTGGGTTAATCAGTGCAAAGGGAAAAAAAACATACCTCATCCATTTGCTTGCAGAGAGGCCATCACGACCATCTTGATTAAAGAAATCTCGTGAAATCTCGCACAGTGATGTGATGACATCACCACGTCATTATGCTGGCTGGGTGTGCTGATGATGTCACCACGCCAGACCAGTGTGCTGACTTGGTGATGTCACAGGTAACCGTGTGCGAGATTTAGGGCAGTTCCTTCAACCAAGATGGCCGCAATGGCCTTTCCATGAGCAAATTGACGAGATGTGTTTTTTTTTACCTCCATTTCAGGATCAATTGATTCGTTACCATGAAGCTCAAGGAAATCCAGCTTTGTGGCAAATCAAATTTTCCCTGAAATTTGGATCGAAGTCAACTCCTTTCACTTCAATTTGCTCAACAATACTCCATCCCCACACTGCTGTCACTTGGTCAATATTTAACCGACACTAGTGCGTTGTTCACACATGTAACCGTATTCCAGTGGCGGATCCAGAGCCTGGTCTTGGGAGGGGCACTTCCAGATTATTATCTGTCCGCCGCCACAAGACTACACAGTGTAGAGGTATACTGTATATTGTGTGGCACAGTGTATGCTATATGTGTATAACAAACATATTTCATATGAAAACTTACAATTACTTGGCTTGGCCCTTGGGGATCTCGGACATCACTTCAACACTTTGGCCAGGGGCTCAGCGGAGCTGATGTTGTGTTTTATCCTAATGAGAAAGATTTCATAATAAGGATTTGGAGAAGGGACAGTGGGATAGCAGAGTAGGGAGAGGCCGGTGCTGCTACTAGGGGGTCATACCATGGAGGAGTAATAAAGCCCACCATAATGCCCCCCCAGTAGTAATAATTCTCCTTTTAATAGACAGTGCAAAAAATACCCCCTTGTAATGCCCCCAGTTGAGCTAATGTCCCCATAGTGCCCCCGTAATGTGCCAGTATAAAATATCCCTATATAGTGGCCCCAGTAAATGCCCCCATAGTGCTCCTCTCCCCCCTTCCTCCTAGTGCCCCCCATAATGTTCCAGTATAAAATGCCCCACATATAGTGCCCTAGTAGATGCCTTCAGTGTCCCTCATAATTTGCAAGTATAAAATACCACTTCTTAGTGCCCCCCGTAGATGACCCCATAATACTCCTCTCCCCCCTTCCCCATAGTACCCACCATAATGTGTCCCAGTATAAAATGCTACTGTACAGAGCCTCCATATAAAATACCCCTTCTTTGTGGCCTCAGTAGATGTCCCTATAGTGCCCACCAATCATGTGCCAGTAAGAAGTGCCCCCAATCACGTGCCAGTAACAAAAGCACCCGCCCCAATCATGTGCCAGTAACAAGAGCCCCCCCAATCACGTGCCAGTAACAAGAGGGCCCCGCTAATGTGCCAGTAACAAGAGGGGCCCCCCTTATGTGCCAGTAACAATAGGGGCCCCCTCTAATGTGTTAGTAACAAGAGGGGCCCCCCTAATGTGCCAGTAACAAGAGGGCCCCCCTAATGTGCCAGTAACAAGAGGGCCCCACCTAATGTGCCAGTAACAAGATGGGCCCTCCTTAATGTGCCTGTAACAAGAGAAGCCCCCCTAATGTGCCAGTAACAAGAGGGGCCCCCCTAATGTGCCAGTAACAAGAGGGCCCCCCCTAATGTGCCAGTAACAAGAGGGCCCCCCTAATGTGCCAGTAACAAGAGGCCCCCCCCTAATGTGCCAGTAACAAAGGGGCCTCCCCTAATGTGCCAGTAGCAAGAGGGCCCCCCTAATGTGCCAGTAACAAGAGGGCCCCCCTAATGTGCCAGTAACAAGAGGTGCCCCCCTAATGTGCCAGTAACAAGAGGGCCCCCCCAATGTACCAGTAACAAAAGGGCCCCCCCTAATATGCCAGTAACAAGAGGGCCCCCCTAATGTGTCAGTACCAAGAGTGGCCCCCCTAATGTTCCAGTAACAAGAGGGGGCCCCCCCTAATGTGCCAGTAAAACGATTGCATATATATATAAAAAATAAATAAAAATAAGCACTTATACTTACCTCCACGGCAGCGATGCGATGCAGGCCTCTTCCGGCCTGTATCCCGCGCTGTACGGCTCAGGCGGCGCGATGACGTCATCACGCCGCCTGCGCTGGCCTAGTGCCTGCAGCCTATCAGAGGAAGGGGAAGGGACACGCCTCTCCCTCCCCTGCCCTTTCGCTCTCCCAGCACAGTCATCTGTATCGCTGTCCTGAGGACGGCGATACAGATGACTATGGAGATAAGCGCTTCCACAATGGAAGTGCTTATCTCCCTGTGGGGGGGGGGGTGTCAATTGCCCCATTGCCCCCCCCCCCTCCCCTGGATCTGCCAGTGCCGTATTCCCATATATTTTGTTTATCAAATCATGTATTTCCATGGTTTTCATTCATCAAAATCAACCTAAATATAATCATGTTACTATATATTTATTATTATGCCATTAATACATAGATGATTCAATCTGTTGTCATGCTACCAAATTCATATACTACTATGTGCCAGTCACAATAATGTGCCAGCCCAGTTATAATAATATGCTATTCATCCAGTAGCTATTATCACAATACTAATCATGTCGTATTGTACAGTGTTGTACAGTATATTGATCATGTCTACTGTATTGTTCTTATTTATCTATCATGTATATTGATCTATCATGTCTATTAGATATCTTTTGTATGGAAATCATGAATAAATTGTAATATACAACTGTTATCTTTTGTATACACCAGCTGGACAAAGGGCTACATACAGTACTCCCTAAGCCCAAAACTTTGCTGTATTACTGTGCAATAACCTTTTTTGACTGAATAAATAAAGATTTTCATGCGAACACTGCATATTTTGGAGTGCCGTCTGAAGTTTTGTATATACAAAGGCTTCAGGAGTGCAACACTCCCTGTGGAAAGCCACCTCAAATGCCGTGGTCATTTGACATCAGAGAGATTAAGGGCCAGATTTATCATTAGCTCAGGTCAGAATAATGGAGTGAAAAAGTCCCCAAAAAAGTCCCAAACGCTAAAACTGCGCACAAATTTGCGACTTTTTTCTGCTCTGCACTATGCTCGCCAGTTTTCTGAAAGTGGGCGTGTTTTCTTATGTAAATTAATCTCTAGACAGATTTACTATTGGGACTATTTAAAAAGACGCAAAAAAGTCGCAAAAAAGTCGCAATTTCACTCCAGTGAGGACCATGCTTATCTTATGAGACTTTTTAACAGAACATGCAACTTTTTCATAAAAACGTGCGACTTTTTCGTAAAGATGTGCGACTTTTGTAAAGCTGCTTACTGACGGATAAACTGCTACCGTCAAACCACATTTATTACAGTCTTAAAGGGCCGATCATAAATCTGACTTGGCTAAAACTGACTTTAGCCATATGTGAAAGTGGAGTGAGCTGTCAGAGTAATGATAAATCTGGCCCTAAATGTCTGGAATTGGCATTATTGCAGATCACAGACCTTTGTCACGGGTGTCTGCTGTTTTGAAACAGCAGAAACCTGGCAGCTATGGCACCTGCTGCGCTCACGGGAGCTATTTTTAAAGAATGGACTTGTATGTGCATGTATAGTGGCAGTTGTGAAGGGGTTAAGATTTTTTTCTAAAACTCTCTAAAACTCATTGCAACAATTATTATTCGAAGCAAACATGGATGGATTTTCATGGTTTAAAGGGTAATGTATTGCAACTGTTATATCAAATGCCACTTTCATATGGCCATGGTGCATTTTAGCATTAATATTATAGTCACAATTATTGATGAGCGGCAGGGGCAATATTCGAATTTGTGATATTTCACGAATATTTGGGCGAATATTCGCCATATATTTGCAAATTCGAGAATTCGTTATCTCCAGTCATTATTTTCTTAATTGTGGAAATCGGCAATTAGATATTGCAGCCTTCTCATTGGCCCACAAGCTAGAAGCAGGGAAGGATCATGTGTACTGATTTAAAAAAAAATCTAGAATATTCTAAATTACGAATATATATCACTATATTCGAAATATTCGCAAATTCTAGAAGTGCCGACATTCGCGATAAAAATTCCCAATTCGAATATTCGTGATCAACACTAGTTACGATACCCAGATCTTAAAAATGTCTACTGATCTGGACTTACTGTGGGTCACCATAGGATCCCATAATAGGCTCAGTCTGATTCAGTAAACCACCGATTGTCCTGTACAGACTTGCATGACAGCCACCTAAAAGACTCATGGTTTAGAATTTTTCTAAACTTATTACAATAATTATTATTCAAAGCCAACGCTATTAAAGGGGTATTATCATCTGGACATTTATGGCATATTCATAAGATATATAATAAATGCCCAACAGGTGCTGGGCACACCTCTGGGACCTGCTCCTATCTCAGTAGCAAAGTCCCAACGTAAATATCAAATACAGTTTACATGCACAGCATTTTCTACATTCACATCTATGGGTCTTCTAAAAATAGCATGATCACTTGGCTATTTGAAAAGTTCTATAGTAGTAAATGGATCCTATTAGTGTTTGGCGAGCATGCTCGGCCGAACACCAGTTCGGCTCAAGCATCGCTATGCTCGGCCGAATATCACGTGTGCTCAAGCGCGATGCTTGAGTCAGTGTATTTAAATCAAATTTAGCCTCTATTTCTGAAAAGTTTCTGGCGGGATTTGAACTCACAACCTTCTACATTACAGCCAAGAATGTTAAAGGGGTTGTCCAAGTTATATTTATTGATGACCTATCCTCAGGATGGGTCATCATTATCAGATCGGCTGGGGTCCGATGCCCGGCACCCCCGCCGATCAGCTGTTTGAAGAGGAGGCTCGCGCCGTGCCAGCGCTGCCTCCTCTTCATTTTTTACCTGCTCGCCTGAGGATAGGTCATCAATAAATATAACTTGGACAACCCCTTTAACCACTACACTATAGAGCTAAATGGGCAGTTACAAAAAAAAAAATGAGACTTCTGTTGTATAGGAATACTTACTAGTAGTAAGTATTCATATACAGCAGAAGTCTGTAGCTCTATAGTGTGGTCGTTAGCATTCTGGGCTGTAATGTAGAAGGTTGTGAGTTTGAATACCATCAGAAACTTTTCAGAAATAGAGGCTAAATAAAATGTATATATTTTATATTTTTTTAGCACTTGTAAAAAATGTGTAATATATATATAGTAATGGAACATGCATTCGCAATCAAATGTTCGTGAAAAGGCCCCAAGAATTAGGCATTCACCTGACAGAAAAGAACAAGTGATTATGTGGCTGGAGGTACATTAGGCCGTCAATGAATAACAATTTTACTGTAGGCCAGTTAGGTATAGGCCCCAAAAAATATGAATTCACCTAACAGAAAAGAACAAGTAATTATGTGGCTAGAGGTATATTAGACAGTTAGTGGATAACAATTTTATTGTAGGCCAGTACAGGCCCCAAAAATTTGGCATTTACCTGACAGAAAAGAACAAGTGATTATTTGGCTGGAGGTACATTAGGCTGTCACTGAATAACAATTTTACTGTAGGAAGTACAGGCCCCAAAAATTAGGCATTCACCAGACAGAAAAGAACAAGTGATTATGTGGCTGGAGGTATATTAGATGGTCAGTGGATAACAATTTTACTGTAGGCCAGTACAGGCCCCAAAAAGTAGGCATTCACCTGACAGAAAGAACAAGTGATTATGTGGTTAGAGGTTCATTTGGCGGTCACTGAATAACAATTTTACTGTAGGCCAGTGGAGTATAGGCCCTAAAAATAAGGCATTCACCTCACAGAAAAGAACAAGTGATAATGTGGCTGGAGGTACATTATGCTGTCACTGAATAACAATTTTATTGAAGGCCAGTGGAGCACAGTACCCAAAAATTAGGCATTCACCTGACAGAAAAGAACAAGTGATTATGTGGCTGGAGGTATATTAGACGGTCACTGGATAACTATTTTACTGTAGGCCAATATAGGCCCCAGAAATTAGGCATTCACTTGACAAAAAAGAACAAGTGATTATGTGGCTGGAGGTACTTTAGACGGTCAGTGGATAATAATTTTACTGTAGGCCAATATAGGCCCCAAAAATTAGGCATTCACCTGACAGAAAATAAGAAGTGATTATGTGGCTGGAGGTACATTAGGCGGTCACTGAATAACAATTTTACTGTAGGCCAGTGGAGTATAGGCCCCAAAAATTAGGTATTCACCTGAGAGAAAAGAACAAGTGATTATTTGGCTGGAGGTATATTAGACGGTCATTGGATAACAATTTTACTGCAGGCCAATACAGGCCTCAAAAATTAGGCATTCACTTGACAGAAAAGAGAAAATGATTATGTGGCTGTAGTTATATTAGACGGTCAGTTGATAACAATTTTACTGTAGGCCAGTATAGGCCCCAAAAATTTGGCATTCACGTATAGGCGCGGCAGACGCCGCATTTGTGTGAGGGGAGGCGCCAGCAGGACTACAAAAGGTAGGAGCAGCGAGCTCCCGAGTGACGCGGTCTTCAGCTACAGCTGACGTCACTTCCGGGATTCTCCTGCTCCTATTCTTGCTCCGGCGTCGGCGTGGAACGCGATCCCCCGATACTTCCTCAGGTGGGTAAGTATAGGGCCCGCAACGGAAGCGAGGGACCATACATCGGTACACACGGAGGGTAAGTGGGGCGGGGGGGCGGCACGGCACGGACACCAGCAGACACGTTGTCATACTCACCAGCAGCAGCCGGATCACTGGCACGCACGCCCGGTCCTTGCGGCGCATCGGCCCGCCTCCTCACATGTGTTTTTGTTTTCAACAGGTTGTTGCTAGGTGGCAATTCGGCATCCTATCAAAGCAGCGCTTATTTGTGGGTGTGTGAAAGGTATGGTCTGGGGATGGTAGGACCGTGGCATCACAGATATGAGAGGTTTCATCAAGCGCATTTTTTCATTACAGGGCGCCTGCTCTGGGATAATTGAAGGTAAAAAAAAAAAAAAAAAAAAGTGGTTATTATCTATGGGAGAGAGGGGGGGGGGGAAGAAATGGCAGCGACTGTGACAGTCCTGCTGCATGATAGTTGAGTAAAAGACAAATCCATGAGGGGCAGTATGGCCTGGGCATACTGCACCAATCAGCTGCACCCCCTCATTCCTGGGGCACTAGTCTCGTATCATTAGGCTTACATGCCTGTCCTCTGAGTACCTGTATACGTCTCACGCACGTGCGCAGATCCGTCACGCCTTCGGATCCAAAGGTCAAAGCCCTGTCACGTCTTCAGGCACCAGTAGTCCTTTACGCACTCAGGACACGATTTAAGTCCTGTCACGACTGCAGGCAAACATCAGTTCCACACGGTCTTGGACACAAATTAAGCCCTGTCACGTCTACAGGCAGACTCGGTCCTTCACGTCCAAGGACTCCGCTAAAGTCCTGTCACGACTACAGGCGTGTATGTGCATGTGTGTATATATATGTATGTATATATGCGTAGGAGGGTATGCATGTATATATATGTGTGTGTATATATGTGTACATATAAAAAAAAAAAAAATTCATGCATCAACTCATGTCACGTCGCATCCAATTCAGCCATACAAGGGTCACGCCAGTCACGAGGTTCCAGGGCACGCATTGCATTAAATGTTACCACCCAGTCTGGGCGCACGGTTAGAATCCCACAGGTGATTAGTTCCGGGTACACTAGTGCATGCAGGAGGACACTTTGGGCAACCGGGCCTTCATGTCTTCACAATATCTTAGATGGAACCAGCGCAGGACCAGAGGAGCCAAGGCACGGTTGATTCCCAGAGAAGTCTCGACCTGATGTCTGACAGGGAGCACTCCCAGTCCCTCAGATCCTGGACCATCCCAAAACTAACGGCCGAGCTCCTGCGCAGAGGCATCCCCTTTCCAGCATCAGCCAGGAAGGCAGAACTGTATCGTCTCCTCCAGGCGGATTCGGGCCCCAGCCAACACGTGGTTACAATGAATACCATACAAACTTCTATCAGTCAGCTGCACGCTGTCATAAATAACATGGCCTCATCCATGTCCAGCTTTCAGACCAGACTTGAAGTCGTTGAAAGCAGGGCGTCCAATCCCATTGACGACAGCCAGGGTCCGGTGGTTCCATCTACTTCCGCCGGCTTGGGCGTCCACACCCCACCCGTTTTCCCCAGCATATCCCCATCTCACTTCATTCCTGCCACTCTGAGGAAGGACATCCTCGAGGGTAAGGACATTAATTTAGCCTCTTTGCTTATAGCCACCCATGAAGTCCCTGACAACAAAACGATCGCATGCGGCGAAGTGTCAGTAATACTGAAATCCAGAGACAACCGATTGAACAGGAAGCTCAGTGTCATCAAATTTGTTCTGGCATTTAGCCTATACAGAGACGTCATTTGTACAGTATCCCCAACACGCAGGGAGGAGTTGGATCTGTACCTCTATAAGGTGGCGGAACTGGGTCACAAGTACGGGGGCACTGCCTTCTATGAATATCACCGTTCATTCTCTGCCAAAGCGGCCGCATTGCTTACCCAGTTCCGCCATACTGTAGATTGGGCAGTCGTGGACACTGAGCTGTTCTGTCGGCACTTCGCCGGGCAGAAGTCACCGGCATGCGTCAATTGCGGGTCTTATTCCCATGCAGAAGAATGATGCACCAATGCCAGCGCGCGACTCGACGTTCCCATCCCGAAAAACGCCCCAGAGGCATTTACGTCCAAAGCAGGCACAGGGGTGGACAAGTTAGGTCGGCCCATCAGATACTTGGGGAAGTCACAGATATGCAACAATTTCAACGCTGGCAGCTGTTTCTACAATCAGTGCCGCCTTTTGCATCTGTGCGCGAATTGCTACAGGGCACATCCCCGCATTGCTTGCCCACAGAAAGGTCACAACCCCGCATGACTAAGCAGGGTAAACATCGATATGCTTGCGTGTCACCTGGCAGGTCATCCTGACCTAGCTTGGGTCAGTTTCGTCATCAATGGTTGTTCATCAGGGTTTCATACAGGACAGGTCGCCATTCCCCAGGCTTCGTTTGAATGTAGGAACCTCCAATCTGCATTAAACAACCCCGAGGTAGTGTCACAGCTGATCCAGGCCGAACTAGCCAAGGGATACCTCATCGGTCCATTCTCCATACCCCCGTTTGAAACCTTCAGGATCAACCCCATAGGGGTAGTCACCGGGAAGTTTAATAATAAACAAAGATTGATCTATGACTTGTCAGCGCCCCATTCTTTATCCATACCAAGTCTTAACTCGCTCATTCCAGCAGAAGAGTTCACGATGAAATATTCCTCCATAGACAAAGCCATCCAGGTTATTCTGTCCTTAGGCGCACGGGCGTGGCTATCCAAAGCTGACATCACGGATGCCTTCAAACTCCTTCCCATATCACCGCAGTTATGGCAATACCACGGGGTCAAATGGGAGGGCTGTTATTATTTCGCCAACAAATTAACATTCGGGTCTAGATCCAGTCCATGGCTTTTCGATCAATTCGCCAGGGGCCTACACTGGATCTTGCAGCACAAATTCCACGCTTTTCACGTCATACATTACTTAGACGATTTCCTGTTGATTGAACCCCCGTCACGACCACCGGTAGACCTCGATACCCTGATGCAAGTTTTTAGGGAACTCCAAGTACCAGTGGCTGATAACAAAACAGATGGGCCCAGCACTAGGATCACCTTCTTAGGAATCCAGCTAGACACCGCGTCTGGTCAGGCCAGTCTACCAGCAGATAAGCTGTCTAGAATAAAAACGGCGGTGCGCAACTTGCTTCAAGAGGGGGTCACGTCCAGGGTCAATCTGCAAAGCGTTCTGGGGATGCTCAATTTCGCCATGAGGATTATTCCCCAGGGCATATCCTTCATCTCCAGACTCCTGCGCTTGTTGCCAGAGGCAGCGGATCAGAATTCGATCGTCTATCTCGACCACCAGGCCAAGGCAGATCTGGTCATGTGGGATCGGTTTCTGACACACTGGAACGGAGTCTCTTTGTTCATACCCAAAGTCTCCAACAATTCCCCTGTCGTACACACAGACGCTTCATCTTCGGTGGGGTTTGCGGCTATTTATGGGGAGCACTGGATAGCTAGCGCTTGGCCGGCAGAGGTATCCTGCATACCGGGGTTTTCAGGCTCATCACCTCTATTCGAGATTTACCCCATAGTCGCCGCAGCGCAGACCTGGGGTAGTCAGTGGTCCAATAAGACGGTATTAATCATATCCGATAACATGGTAGTGGTCGATCTAGTCAACAAAGGGAGATCGGCATCCGCGCAGGTTATGGCCTTCCTAAGGCGCTTCGTGTGGTTGGCGTTACAACATCATTTCAACTATGAAGTAGCGCACATTGCTGGGAAGGCTAATCTGGCCGCCGACGCGCTGTCAAGAGTTAACATGCAATCTTTCTTCCAGGTTTCTCCAGACGCAGACCCATGCCCGACTCCAACACCAGCTCACAGCCTTCTCCACATGGATTGAGGCAGCACTTGGAAGTGGCTAGGTCACTCATCAATCAGTCCCTCTCCAAAAACACGCAGAGGAATTATAACACCGCCTGGGGACATTTCAGCACGTTCAAACACCTATTTCCACAGGCTCACTTAGATCATGTGTCTTACATCCTAGCATTCATAGCATACTGCCATAAGACTCTTAAATTATCCCACAGCACCATCAAGCTATACTTAACTGGCGTCCAGCATTTCTGGTACAGCATGTACCCCGACAGGCCATCGTTATTTTTGGCACACCCCATTAAAGCCATCCTCAAGGGTATTCAATACACTACGGTTAGACCCAAGGCTTCACGAGAACCCATCACTGGGGAAATCTTCAAATCCCTGTCGCACATGTTAGATAACGAACCTTTCGGACACCATACTAGTCTACTCATCAAAACAGCAATGTATCTCAGCTTCTATGGTTTCCTACGCCCAGGCGAGTTCACATGCCCAGGCTCCTCCCCCGGGTACCTCCAGAAGGGACATCTTGTCCAGGTAGGTTCCGCTTTCTCTCTCACCCTGCCGCATTCTAAAACTGCTCGGCCGGGGGAAACCGTAGAGGTGAGATATTTTCCCACCGGCAATGCCTGGTGCCCGGTAGCGGTCCTAGGGGTATGGGCTGACACCATCATTCAGGCCCCAGCCCAATCTCCCCTACTAGCGCTCGGCTCCGTGCCACTCAGCATTCAAGTCTTCCTAAAGCACGTCCAGATCCTCCTCTCCAAGGTAAAGGTAAACCCGCGCTCAACCACAGGGCATTCCTTTAGGATAGGCGCAGCATCCGCAGCTTCAAAAATCGGCACCCCGGAGCACATCATAAAGAAACTAGGTCGGTGGCAGAGTTCATGCTATACCAGGTACATTCCCAATCCACGCTCCGAAATGTCTTGTGCTTTTCAGAAAATATTACTGTAAATCTGTAACACGAATCCTTTGTACCATCCGTGTCTCACGCGTCATTTTTGGCCCTCTTTAGGCTTTCCTTACAGAAGCAGTTCCGCCACACCCCACTGCAAGGTTAGGGCTCATCATCTGCTAGCCGATCCGATCACAAGTATAGGCGCGGCAGACGCCGCATTTGTGTGAGGGGAGGCGCCAGCAGGACTACAAAAGGTAGGAGCAGCGAGCTCCCGAGTGACGCGGTCTTCCGCTACAGCTGACCCTCCCACCCACAGCCCTCAAATCACACATCCTCCTTTAAAGGTGGCCCTCTTTAGGCTTTCCTTACAGAAGCAGTTCCGCCACACCCCACTGCAAGGTTAGGGCTCATCATCTGCTAGCCGATCCGATCACAACTGACAAAATTGAGCTTGTGATGATGTGGCTGGAGGTACTTTAGGCGGTCACTGGCTAAAAAAATCTACTGTAGGCCAGTACAGGCCCCAAAAATTAGGCAGTCACCTGCCAGAAAAGAGCAAATGATTATGTGGCTGGAGGTACATTTGGCTTTCACTGAATAACAATTTCACAGTAGGCCAGTGGAGTATAGGCCCCAAAAATTAGGCATTTATCTGACAGAAAAGAACAAGTGATTATGTGGCTAGAGGTACATTAGGTGGTCACTGAATAACAATGTTACTATAGGCTAGTGGAGTATAGGCCCCAAAAATTAGGCATTCAGCTGACAGAAAAGAACAAGTGATTATGTGTCTGGGGGTACATAAGACAGTCAGTGGATAACAATTTTACTGTAGGCCAGTACAGTCCCCAAAAATTTGGCATTTACCTGACAGAAAAAAAAATGTAATTATGTGGCTGGAGTTACATTAGGCTGTCACTAAATAACAATGTTACTGTAGGCCAGTGGAGTATAGGCCCCAAAAATTTGGCATTCACCTGACAGAAAAGAACAAGTGATTATGTGGCTGGAGGTACATTAGGCGGTCACTGAATAACAATTTTACTGTAAGCCAGTGGAGTACAGGCCCCAAAAATTATGCATTCACATGACAGAAAACAACAAGTGATTATGTGGCTGGAGGTAAATTAGACGGTCAGTGGATAACAATTTTATTGTAGGCCAGTACAGGACCTAAAATTTAGGCATTCACCTGACAGAAAAGAACAACTGATTATGTGGCTGCAGGTCCGTTAGGCGGTCACTGAATAACAGTTTTACTGTAGGCCAGTGGAGTATAGGCCCAAATGAGGCATTCAACTGACAATAAAGAACAGCTGATTATGTGGCTGCCGTTTGTCCCTCTATATAGCTGCGGTATCTCAGCAGAACCGCACACAACTGCTGCACAATACAAATGCACTATAATATGCTTTCTATGTTAGAAGGTATATTATAGGTATATCACACCCCTCTATCAGTTTTTTTTGGGGGGGGCAACAGGTATATCACACCAGTAGCAATTAGTTATTCCAATAGCGTTTGTCCCTCTATCTAGCTACAATACCGCAGCAGAACTGCACACAACTGCTGCACAATACAAATGCACTATAATATACTTTCTATGTTAGAAAGTATATTATAAGTATATCACACCCCTCTGTATGTCACGCCTATCGATAGCACACCTATACCAGTCCTTAAAAGGACTTTTGTGGCCCTATTAGCTAGCATTTGGTGTCACTAACAGTCTGTCCCTGCTCCACACAGTGACCTCTCCCTACACTGGCAAAAAAACTGAATGTAAAATGGCTGCCAGATCGGGTTTATTTATAGGGTAGGGTGTGTGTCTATGTACTGAAACGTCTCAATTGGCTGTCCTGTCCCACCTGATAAATGTGTCATGGGTAAAAGTTTGGCGTTATGCCCAAAAAAAATGGCACGTGCTAATATCGCCATATGTTTGCATGTTCGGCGAATCGCAAAATGACCGCCAGGAGAACCGCAAGGCCATCTTTAGAAGCAGGTATATCAATCCCCTTAATCAGTATTTTGTGGAAGCAGGTATTTTGCACCCCTCAATCTATATTTTGTGAAAGCAGGTATATCAAACCCCTTAATCAGTAATTTGTGGAAGCAGGTATATTGCACCCCTCAATCAGTATGTTGTGGAAATAGGTATATAGTACCCTTTAAAAAATATTTTGTGGAAGCAGGTATATTGCACCCCTCAATCACTATTTTCTGGAAGCAGGTATAAAAAAAAGAAAACATAATCAGTATTTTGTGGAAGCAGGTATATCGCGCCCCTCAATCTGTATTTTGTGGAAGCAAGTATATAGAACCCCTCAATCAATATTTGGTGGAAGCAGGTATATCACACCCCTCAATCTGTATTTTGTGGAAGCAGGCATATCAAACCCCTTAATCAGTATTTTGTGCCAGTAGGTGTATAGCATTCCTCAATCAATATTTTGTGAAAGCAGGTATACCAATCCCCTTAATCAGTATTTTGTGGAAGCAGGTATATCAATCCGCTTAATCAGTATTTTGTGGAAGCAGGTCTATCGCACCCCTCAATCAGTATTTTGTGGAAGCAGGTATATAGAACCCCTTAATCAATATTTGATGGAAGCAGGTATATCACACCCCTCAATCTGTATTTTGTGGAAGCAGGCATATCAAACCCTTTATTCAGTATTTTTTGGAAGCAGATATATCGCACCCCTCAATCAATATTTTGTGAAAGCAGGTATATCAAACCCCTTAATCAGTATTTTGTGGAAGCAGGTATATTGCACCACTCGATCAGTATTTTGTGGAAATAGGTATATAGTACCTCTTAATCAATAAATTGTGGAAGTAGGTATATCGCACCCCTCAATCAGTATTTTGTTGAAGCAGGTATATAAAAAACTCTTAATCAGTTTTTTGTAGGAGCAAGTATATCACACCCCTCAATCTGTATTTTGTGGAAGCAGATATATAGAACCCCTTAATCAATATTTGGTGGTAGCAGGTATATCAAACCACTTAATCAGTATTTTATGGAAGCAGGTGTATAGCAGTCCTCAATCAATATTTAGTGGAAGCAGGTATATTAATCCCCTTAATCTGTATTTAGTGGAAGCAGGTATATCAATCCCCTTAATTTTTATTTTGTAGAAGCAGGTATATAGAACCCCTCAATCAATATGTTGTGGAAGCAGGTATATCAAACCCCATAATCAGTATTTTGTGGAAGCAGGTATATAGAGTCCTTTAATCAATATTTTGTGGAAGCAGGTATATCGCACCCCTCAATCTATATTTTGTTGAAGCAGGTATATCAAACCCCTTAATAAGTATTTTGCAGAAGCAGGTATATCAAACCCCTTAATAAGTATTTTGTGGAAGCAGGTTTATCAAACCCGTTTATCAGTATTTTGTGGAAGCAGGTGTATCGCAGGACTCAATCAATATTTGGTGGAAGCAGGTATATCAATCCCCTCAATTAGCATTTTTGGCATAAGCAGTTATATTTCACTCTTCAATCTGTATTTTGTGAAAGCAGGTATATAGAACCCCTTAATCAATATTTGGTGGAATCAAGAATATCGCACCCCTCAATCAGTATTTTGTGGAAGCAGGAATATTGCAGGCCTTAATCAATATTTGGTTGGAAGCAGTTATATCGCACCCCTCAATCAGTATTTTGTTGAAGCAGGTATATCAAACCCCTTAATCAGTATTTTGTGGAAGCAGGTATATTGCAGGGCTTAATCAATATTTGGTTGGAAGTAGAGTTGAGCGAACACCTGGATGTTCGGGTTCGAGAAGTTCGGCCGAACTTCCCGGAAATGTTCGGGTTCGGGATCCGAACCCGAACCGAACTTCGTCCCGAACCCGAACCCCATTGAAGTCAATGGGGACCCGAACTTTTGGGTACTAAAAAGGCTGTAAAACAGCCCAGGAAAGAGCTAGAGGGCTGCAAAAGGCAGCAACATGTAGGTAAATCCCCTGCAAACAAATGTGGATAGGGAAATGAATTAAAATAAAAATTAAAAAAATAAAAATGAACCAATATCAATTGGACAGAGGTCCCATAGCAGAGAATCTGGCTTCACGTCAGCAGAGAATCAGTCTCTTCATGCCATAGCAAAGAATCTGGCTTCATGTCAGCACAGAATCAGTCTCTTCATGCCATAGTAGAGAATCTGGCTTCATGTCAGCACAGAATCAGTCTTCATGTCATAGCAGAGAATCAGGCTTCACGTCACCCACCACTGGAACAGGCCACTGTCACACATTTAGGCCCCGGCACCCAGACAGAGGAGAGCGGTTCCGTAACAGAGAATCTGGCCTTATGTCAGCACAGAATCTGCCTTCATGTCATAGCAGAGAATCAGGCTTCACGTCACCCACCACTGGAACAGGCCACTGTCACACATTTAGGCCCCGGCACCCAGACACAGGAGAGCGGTCCCGTAACAGAGAATCTGGCCTTATGTCAGCGCAGAATCTGTCTTCATGTCATAGCAGAGAATCAGGCTTCACGTCACCCACCACTGGAACAGGCCACTGTCACACATTTAGGCCCCGGCACCCAGACAGAGGAGAGCGGTCCCGTAACAGAGAATCTGGCCTTATGTCAGCACAGAATCTGTCTTCATGTCATAGCAGAGAATCAGGCTTCACGTCACCCACCACTGGAACAGGCCACTGTCACACATTTAGCATTGAAGTCAATGGGGACCCGAACTTTTGGGTACTAAAAAGGCTGTAAAACAGCCCAGGAAAGAGCTAGAGGGCTGCAAAAGGCAGCAACATGTAGGTAAATCCCCTGCAAACAAATGTGGATAGGGAAATGAATTAAAATAAAAATAAAAAAAATAAAAATGAACCAATATCAATTGGACAGAGGTCCCATAGCAGAGAATCTGGCTTCACGTCAGCAGAGAATCAGTCTCTTCATGCCATAGCAAAGAATCTGGCTTCATGTCAGCACAGAATCAGTCTCTTCATGCCATAGTAGAGAATCTGGCTTCATGTCAGCACAGAATCAGTCTTCATGTCAAAGCAGAGAATCAGGCTTCACGTCACCCACCACTGGAACAGGCCACTGTCACACATTTAGGCCCCGGCACCCAGACAGAGGAGAGCGGTTCCGTAACAGAGAATCTGGCCTTATGTCAGCACAGAATCTGCCTTCATGTCATAGCAGAGAATCAGGCTTCACGTCACCCACCAGTGGAACAGGCCACTGTCACACATTTAGGCCCCGGCACCCAGACAGAGGAGAGCGGTCCCGTAACAGAGAATCTGGCCTTATGTCAGCGCAGAATCTGTCTTCATGTCATAGCAGAGAATCAGGCTTCACGTCACCCACCACTGGAACAGGCCACTGTCACATATTTAGGCCCAGGCACCCAGGCAGAGGAGAGAGGTCGCGTAACAGAGAATCTGGCTTCATGTCAGCACAGAATAAGTCTTCATGTCATAGCAGAGAATCAGGCTTCACGTCACCCACCACTGGAACAGGCCACTGTCACACATTTAGGCCCAGGCACCCAGGCAGAGGAGAGAGGTCGCGTAACACAGAATCTGGCCTTATGTCAGCACAGAATCTGTATTCATGTCATAGCAGAGAATCAGGCTTCACGTCACCCACCACTGGAACAGGCCACTGTCACACATTTAGGCCCCGGCACCCAGACAGAGGAGAGCGTTCCCGTAACAGAGAATCTGGCCTTATGTCAGCGCAGAATCTGTCTTCATGTCATAGCAGAGAATCAGGCTTCACGTCACCCACCACTGGAACAGGCCACTGTCACATATTTAGGCCCAGGCACCCAGGCAGAGGAGAGAGGTCGCGTAACAGAGAATCTGGCTTCATGTCAGCACAGAATAAGTCTTCATGTCATAGCAGAGAATCAGGCTTCACGTCACCCACCACTGGAACAGGCCACTGTCACACATTTAGGCCCCGGCACCCAGACAGAGGAGAGGTTCATTCAACTTTGGGTTGCCCCGCAATATAATTGTAAAATGAAATTAAAAATAGTATTAAATGAGGAAGTGCCCTGGAGTAGAATAATATATTGTTAAGGGGAGGTAGTTAATATCTAATCTGCACAAGGGATGGACAGGTCCTGTGGGATCCATGCCTGGTTCATTTTTATGAACGTCAGCTTGTCCACATTGGCAGTAGACAGGCGGCTGCGTTTGTCTGTAATGACGCCCCCTGCCCTGCTGAATACACGTTCAGACAAAACGCTGGCCGCCGGGCAGGCCAGCACCTCCAAGGCATAAAAGGCTAGCTCTGGCCACGTGGACAATTTGGAGACCCAGAAGTTGAATGGGGCCGAACCATCAGTCAGTACGTGGAGGGGTGTGCACAGGTACTGTTCCACCATGTTAGTGAAATGTTGCCTCCTGCTAACACGTTCCGTATCAGGTGGTGGTGCAGTTAGCTGTGGCGTGGTGACAAAACTTTTCCACATCTCTGCCATGCTAACCCTGCCCTCAGAGGAGCTGGGCGTGACACAGCTGCGTTGGCGACCTCTTGCTCCTCCTCTGTCTTCGCCTTGGGCTTCCACTGGTTCCCCTGTGACATTTGGGAATGCTCTCAGTAGCGCGTCTACCAACGTGCGCTTGTACTCGCGCATCTTCCTATCACGCTCCAGTGTAGGAAGTAAGTTGGGCACATTGTCTTTGTACCGGGGATCCAGCAGGGTGGCAACCCAGTAGTCCGCACACTTTAAAATGTGGGCAACCCTGCTGTCGTTGCGCAGGCACTGCAGCATGTAGTCGCTCATGTGTGCCAGGCTGCCCAGAGGTAAGGACAAGCTGTCCTCTGTGGGAGGCGTATCGTCATCGTCCTGTGTTTCCCCCCAGCCACAAACCAGTGATGGGCCCGAGCTGCTTTGGGTGCCACCCCGCTGTGAACATGCTTCATCCTCATCCTCCTCCACCTCCTCCTCATCCTCGTCCTCCTCGTCCTCCAGTAGTGGGCCCTGTCTGGCCACATTTGTACCTGGCCTCTGGTGTTGCAAAAAACCTCCCTCTGAGTCACTTCCAAGAGACTGGCCTGAAAGTGCTAAAAATGACCCCTCTTCCTCCTCTTCCTCCTGGGCCACCTCCTCTTCCATAATCGCCCTAAGTGTTTTCTCAAGGAGACATAGAAGTGGTATTGTAACGCTGATAGCGGCGTCATCGCCACTGGCCATGTTGGTGGAGTACTCGAAACAGCGCAACAGGGCACACAGGTCTCGCATGGAGGCCCAGTCATTGGTGGTGAAGTGTGTCTGATCCACAGTGCGACTGACCCGTGCGTGCTGCAGCTGAAACTCCACTATGGCCTGCTGCTGCTCACACAGTCTGTCCAGCATATGCAAGGTGGAGTTCCACCTGGTGGGTACGTCGCATATGAGGCGGTGAGCGGGAAGGCCGAAGTTACGCTGTAGCGCAGACAGGCGAGCAGCGGCAGGGTGTGAACGCCGGAAGCGCGAACAGACGGCCCGCACTTTATGCAGCAGCTCTGACATGTCGGGGTAGTTGCGAATGAACTTCTGCACCACCAAATTCAGCACATGCGCCAGGCAAGGGATGTGCGTCAAACCGGCTAGTCCCAGAGCTGCAACGAGATTTCGCCCATTATCGCACACCAACAGGCCGGGCTTGAGGCTCACCGGCAGCAACCACTCGTCGGTCTGTTGTTCTATACCCCGCCACAACTCCTGTGCGGTGTGGGGCCTGTCCCCCAAACATATGAGTTTCAGAACGGCCTGCTGACGTTTACCCCGGGCTGTGCTGAAGTTGGTGGTGAAGGTGTGTGGCTGACTGGATGAGCAGGTGGAAGAAGAGGAGGAGGAAGCTGAGTAGGAGAAGGAGGAGACAGGAGGCAAAGAATGTTGCCCTGCTATCATTAACGGCGGAAGGACTTGCGCCAAACAGCTCTCCGCCTGGGGCCCAGCCGCCACTACATTAACCCATTGTGCAGTTAGGGAGATATAGCATCCCTGGCCGTGCTTACTGGTCCACGTATCTGTGGTTAGGTGGACCTTGCCACAGATGGCGTTGCGCAGTGCACACTTGATTTTATCGGACACTTGTTTGTGCAGGGAAGGCACGGCTCTCTTGGAGAAGTAGTGGCGGCTGGGAACAACATACTGTGGGACAGCAAGTGACATGAGCTGTTGGAAGCTGTGTGTGTCCACCAGCCTAAATGACAGCATTTCATAGGCCAGTAGTTTAGAAATGCTGGCATTCAGGGCCAGGGATCGAGGGTGGCTAGGTGGGAATTTATGCTTTCTCTCAAATGTTTGTGAGATGGAGAGCTGAACGCTGCCGTGTGACATGGTTGAGATGCTTGGTGACGCAGGTGGTGGTATTGGTGGTACATCCCATGTTTGCTGGGCGGCAGGTGCCAACGTTCCTCCAGAGGCAGAGGAAGAGGCCGAGGCGGCGGCAGCAGCAGCAGAAGAGGCCGAGGCGGCGGCAGCAGCAGAAGAGGCCGAGGCGGCAGCAGCAGAAGAGGCAGCAGGGGGAGCCTGAGTGACTTCCTTGTTTTTAAGGTGTTTACTCCACTGCAGTTCATGCTTTGCATGCAGGTGCCTGGTCATGCAGGTTGTGCTAAGGTTCAGAACGTTAATGCCTCGCTTCAGGCTCTGATGGCACAGCGTGCAAACCACTCGGGTCTTGTCGTCAGCACATTGTTTGAAGAAGTGCCAAGCCAGGGAACTCCTTGAAGCTGCCTTTGGGGTGCTCGGTCCCAGATGGCGGCGGTCAGTAGCAGGCGGAGTCTCTTGGCGGCGGTTGTTCTGATTTTGCCCACTGCTCCCTCTTTTGCTACGCTGTTGGCTCGGTCTCACCACTGCCTCTTCCTCCGAACTGTGAAAGTCAGTGGCACGACCTTCATTCCATGTGGGGTCTAGAACCTCATCGTCCCCTGCATTGTCTTCCACCCAGTCTTGATCCCTGACCTCCTGTTTAGTCTGCACACTGCAGAAAGACGCAGCAGTTGGCACCTGTGTTTCGTCATCATCAGAGACGTGCTGAGGTGGTATTCCCATGTCCTCATCATCAGGAAACATAAGTGGTCGTGTGTTAGTGCATTCTATCTCTTCCACCCCTGGTGAAGAACTAGGTGGATGCCCTTGGGAAACCCTGGCAGCAGAGTCTTCAAACAGCATAAGAGACTGCTGCATAACTTGAGGCTCAGACAGTTTCCCTGATATGCATGGTGGTGATGTGACAGTCTGATGGGCTTGGTTTTCATGCGCCATCTGTGCGATTTCTGCAGAAGACTGGGTGGGAGATAATGTGAACGTGCTGGATGCACTGTCGGCCACCCAATTGACTAATGCCTGTACCTGCTCAGGCCTTACCATCCTTAGAACGGCATTGGGCCCCACCAAATATCCCTGTAAATTCTGGCGGCTACTGGGACCTGAGGTAGTTGGTACACTAGGACGTGTGGCTGTGGCAGAACGGCCACGATCTCTCACAGCACCAGAGGGTCCACTAACACCACCACGACCATGTCCACGTCCGCGTCCGCGTCCCTTATTAGATGTTTTCCTCATTGTTCCCGTTCACCACAATTTTGAGAATGGCAAATTTGGGAATAGTTTTTCAACCCAGAAAGAAAAATGTGCTTTTACGGTCACTACAAATAACTTGACCAGCTAAAACAGTACAGATTTGCTTGAATAGAAATGTGAGACCTGTTTTTTTTTTGACCTGTGTGACAGGTTAAGGTTTAATAACAGAATCAGACTTCTATCTGCACGGTAGCGTGTGTCTTAGGTTTTTCTGAAAGACACTATCAGTACCTTCAATGTAAGATATCCTTTTTGGGATAGATTTCAAGTAGGCCTCAAATACCAGAAACTAGTTATTTTGAGAATGGCAAATTTGGGAATAGTTTTTCAACCCAGAAAAAAAAATGTGCTTTTACGGTCGCTACAAATACCTTGACCAGCTAAAACAGTACAGATTTGCTTGAATAGAAATGTGAGACCTTTTTTTTTTTTGCACTGTGTAACAGGTTAAGGTTTAATCTCAGAATCAGACTTCTATTTGCACGGTAGCGTGTGTCTTAGGTTTTTCTAAATGACACTATCAGTACCTTCAATGTAAGATATCCTTTTTGGGATAGATTTCAAGTAGGCCTCAAATACCAGAAACTAGTTATTTTGAGAATGGCAAATTTGGGAATAGTTTTTCAACCCAGAAAAAAAAGGGCTTTTACGGTCGCTACAAATAACTTGACCAGCTAAAACAGTACAGATTTGCTTGAATAGAAATGTGAGACCTGTTTTTTTTTGCACTGTGTGACAGGTTAAGGTTTAATCACAGAATCAGACTTCTATCCGCACGGTAGCGTGTGTCTTAGGTTTTTCTGAATGACACTATCAGTACCTTCAATGTAAGATATCCTTTTTGGGATAGATTTCAAGTAGGCCTCAAATACCAGAAACTAGTTATTTTGAGAATGGCAAATTTGGGAATAGTTTTTCAAACCAGAAAAAAAAATGTGCTTTTACGGTCGCTACAAATAACTTGACCAGCTAAAACAGTACAGATTTGCTTGAATAGAAATGTGAGACCTGTTTTTTTTTGCACTGTGTGACAGGTTAAGGTTTAATCTCAGAATCAGACTTCTATCTGCACGGTAGCGTGTGTCTTAGGTTTTTCTGAATGACACTATCAGTACCTTAAATGTAAGATATCCTTTTTGGGATAGATTTCAAGTAGGCCTCAAATACCAGAAACTAGTTATTTTGAGAATGGCAAATTTGGGAATAGTTTTTCAACCCAGAACAGAAAGTGTGCTTTTACGGTCACTACAAATAACTTGACCAGCTAAAACAGTACAGATTTGGTTGAATAGAAATGTCAGGTCTATTTTTTAGGCGCTGGGTGACAGGCTCAACTTGCCCCTGATGTAGTATATGGCCAAAAAATAACCACACTTTTGATGGTTAAATGCACTTGGGTGACACAGGCTCAGCCTGCACCAGATGTAGTATATGGCCAAAAAATAATCAGACTGTTGATGGTTAAATGCACTTCGGTGACACAGGCTCAGCCTGCAGCTGATGTAGTATATGGCCAAAAAATAACCAGACTGTTGATGGTTAAATGCACTTCGGTGACACAGGCTCAGCCTGCAGCTGATGTAGGATATAGCACAAAATAACCACACTATCGATGGTTAAATACACTTGGTGATAGCTTGTGCTGGCGCACCACAAGTCACAAAATGGCCGCCGATCACCCCAGAAAAAAAGTGATCTAAAAACGCTCTGGGCAGCCTCAAAAAAGTGAGCAAGTCAATATTAGCACTTCAATGATCCACAGCTGCAGATCGATCACAGAATGAAGTCTTTTGGAGGAGTTAATCACTACCTAATCTCGCCCTAACGTCGCAGCTGCAACCTCTCCCTATGCTTCAATCAGCAGAGTGACGTGCAGCGCAACGTGACCCAAGCTTATATAGAGGCTGGGTCACATGCTGCACTGGCCAATCACAGCCATGCCAATAGTAGGCAAGGCTGTGATGGCCTCTTGGGGCAAGTAGTATGACGCTTGTTGATTGGCTTCTTTGCAGCCTTTCAAAAAGCGCCAAGAAAGCGCCGAACACCGAACCCGAACACAGACTTTTACGAAACTATACAGTTCAGGTTCGCTCATCCCTAGTTGGAAGCAGTTATATTGCACCCCTCAATCAATATGTTGTGGAAGCAGGTATATCAAACCCCTTAATCAATATTTTGTGGAAGCAGGTACTGTATATCGCACCCCTCAATCTATAGTTTGTTGAAGCAGGTATATCAAACCCCTTAATACGTTTTTTGCGGAAGCAGGTATATCCCACCGCTCAATCCGTATTTTGTGGAAGCAGGTTTATCAAACCCCTTTATCAGTATTTTGTGGAAGCAGGTGTATCGCAGGCCTCAATCAATATTTGGTGGAAGTAGGTATATCAATCCCCTTAATCAATATTTTTTGCGGAAGCAGTTATAACTCACTCTTAAATCTGTATTTTGTGAAAGCAGGTATATAGAACCCCTTAATTAAAATTTGGTGGAATCAGGAATATCGCACCCCTCAATCAGTATTTTGTGGAAGCAGGTATATTGCGGGCCTTAATCAATATTTGGTTGGAAGCAGTTATATTGCACCCCTCAATCAGTATTTTGTTGAAGCAGGTATATTGCACCTCTCAATCAAATTTTTTTGGGGCAACCGTTATATCACACCCGTTGAAAATAGTTTAACCCATAGTGCTTGTCCCTCTATATACCTTCGGTATCGCAGCAGAACCGCACACAACTGCTGCACAAGACAAATACACTATATACTTTCTATGTTAGAAAGTATATTATAGGTATATCACACCCCTCAATCAGTTTTTTTGGGGGCAACAGGTATATCACTACATTACCAATTAGTTATTCCAATAGCGTTTGTCCCTCTATCTAGCTACAGAACCGCAGCAGAACCGCACACAACTGCTGCACAATACAAATGCACTATAATATACTTTCTATGTTAGAAAGTATATTATTGGTATATCACACCCCTCAGTATATCACACCTATCGATGACACTCCTAAACCAGTCCTTAAAAGGAATTTTGTCGCCCTTTTAGCTAGCGTTTGGTGTCCCTACACTGGCCTGCTCCACAAAGAAACCTTTCCCTACACTGGCAAAACACAGAATGTAAAATGGCTGCCAGATCGGGTTCTGTTATAGGGTGGGGGTGCTCTACACTGCACAGCCCTATTGGTGGTGTGTTTGGTGTTACCGGCCCTGTGCTTCTCCGTGTCATGTATACCATCCTGTTGTTCTCCATACTTCTTATATTTTATAATAAATGATATTTTTTGATATACTATTCCACTTGTTTGGTTTTTGATCAAAGCAAAAGGTGGCTACTTTGAAGAACCTAGAATATGACATATTTTCAGTTGTTTCACACTTGTTTGTTATGTATATAATTCCACATGTGTTAATTCATAGTTTTGATGCCTTCAGTGTGAATCTACAATTTTCATAATCATGAAAATAAAGAAAACTCTTTGAATGAGAAGGTGTGTCCAAACTTTTGGTCTGTACTGTATATATATATATATATATATATATATATATATATATTTACAGGGAGTGCAGAATTAGTAGGCAAGTTGTATTTTTGAGGATTAATTTTATTATTGAACAACAACCATGTTCTCAATGAACCCAAAAAACTCATTAATATCAAAGCTGAATATTTTTGGAAGTAGTTTTTAGTTTGTTTTTAGTTTTAGCTATTTTAGGGGGATATCTGTGTTTGCAGGTGACTATTACTGTGCATAATTATTAGGCAACTTAACAAAAAACAAATATACACCCATTTCAATTATTTATTTTTACCAGTGAAACCAATATAACATCTCAACATTCACAAATATACATTTCTGACATTCAAAAACAAAACAAAAACAAATCAGTGACCAATATAGCCACCTTTCTTTGCAAGGACACTCAAAAGCCTGCCATCCATGGATTCTGTCAGTGTTTTGATCTGTTCACCATCAACATTGCGTGCAGCAGCAACCACAGCCTCCCAGACACTGTTCAGAGAGGTGTACTGTTTTCCCTCCTTGTAAATCTCACATTTGATGATGGACCACAGGTTCTCAATGGGGTTCAGATCAGGTGAACAAGGAGGCCATGTCATTAGATTTTCTTCTTTTATACCCTTTCTTGCCAGCCACGCTGTGGAGTACTTGGACGCGTGTGATGGAGCATTGTCCTGCATGAAAATGATGTTTTTCTTGAAGGATGCAGACTTCTTCCTGTACCACTGCTTGAAGAAGGTGTCTTCCAGAAACTGGCAGTAGGACTGGGAGTTGAGCTTGACTCCATCCTCAACCCGAAAAGGCCCCACAAGCTCATCTTTGATGATACCAGCCCAAACCAGTACTCCACCTCGACCTTGCTGGCGTCTGAGTCGGACTGGAGCTCTCTGCCCTTTACCAATCCAGCCACGGGCCCATCCATCTGGCCCATCAAGACTCACTCTCCTTTCATCAGTCCATAAAACCTTAGAAAAATCAGTCTTGAGATATTTCTTGGCCCAGTCTTGACGTTTCAGCTTGTGGTGGTCGTCTTTCAGCCTTTCTTACCTTGGCCATGAATCTGAGTATTGCACACCTTGTGCTTTTGGGCACTCCAGTGATGTTGCAGCTCTGAAATATGGCCAAACTGGTGGCAAGTGGCATCTTGGCAGCTGCACGCTTGACTTTTCTCAGTTCATGGGCAATTATTTTGCGCCTTGGTTTTTCCACACACTTCTTAAGACCCTGTTGACTATTTTGAATGAAACGCTTGATTGTTCGATGATCACGCTTCAGAAGCTTTGCAATTTTAAGAGTGCTGCATCCCTCTGCAAGATATCTCACTATTTTTGACTTTTCTGAGCCTGTCAAGTCCTTCTTTTGACCCATTTTGCCAAAGGAAAGGAAGTTGCCTAATAATTATGCACACCTAATATAGGGTGTTGATGTCATTAGACCACACCCCTTCTCATTACAGAGATGCACATCACCTAATATGCTTAATTGGTAGTAGGCTTTCGAGCCTATACAGCTTGGAGTAAGACAACATGCATAAAGAGGATGATGTGGTCAAAATACTCATTTGCCTAATAATTCTGCACGCAGTGTATATAGATAAAATCATACTTCTGATATATATCAATACATAATATGTGGGAAACTACTACTGATGTTTTAGCCATAATATATTTACATATATTATAATATATTATATATTCTAAATGTATAATAATATAAGCAAATATATTATGGCTAAAAACTTCTATATATATATGTTTAAATAAAATGTAGCCTCTATTTCTGAAAAGTTTCTGATGGGATTCGAACTCACAACCTTTTACATTATAGTGTAGAATGTTAACCCTTACACCATAGAGCTGCATGGCCAGCTACTAAAAAAAAAAAAAGAGACTTCTGCTGTAAATGAATACTTACTACTAGTAAATATTCATATATATATATATATAGAGTCAGGTCCATAAATATTGGGACATCGACACAATTCTAACATTTTTGGCTCTATACACTACCACAATGGATTTGAAATAAAACGAACAAGATGTGCTTTAACTGCAGACTGTCATTTTTAATTTGAGGGTATTTACATCCAAATCAGGTGAACAGTGTAGGAATTACAACAGTTTGCATATGTGCCCCCCACTTGTTATGGGACCAAAAGTAATGGGACATAATAATAATCATAAATCAAACTTTCACTTTTTAATACTTGGTTGCATTTCCTTTGCAGTCAATTACAGCCTGAAGTCTGGAACGCATAGACATCAACAGACACTGGGTTTCATCCCTGATGATGCTCTGCCAGGCCTCTACTGCAACTGTCTTCAGTTCCTGCTTGTTCTTGGGGCATTTTCCCTTCAGTTTTGTCTTCAGCAAGTGAAATGCATGCTCAATTGGAATCAGGTTAGGTGATTGACTTGGCCATTGCATAACATTCCACTTCTTTCCCTTAAAAAACTCTTTGGTTGCTTTTGCAGTATGCTTTGGGTCATTGTCCATCTGCACTGTGAAGCGCCGTCCAATGAGTTCTGAAGCATTTGGCTGAATATGAGCAGATAATATTACCCGAAACACTTCAGAATTCATCCTGCTGCTTTTGTCAGCAGTTACATCATCAATAAATACAAGAGAACCAGTTCCATTGGCAGCCAAACATGCCCACGCCATGACACTACCACCATCATGCTTCAGTGATGAGGTGGTATGCTTAGGATCATGAGCAGTTCCTTTCCTTTTCCATACTTTTCTCTTCCCATCACTCTGGTACAAGTTGATCTTGGTCTCATCTGTCCATAGGATGTTGTTCCAGAACTGTGAAGGCTTTTTTAGATGTCGTTTGGCAAACTCTAATCTGGCCTTCCTGTTTTTGAGGCTCACCAATGGTTTACATCTTGTGGTGAACCCTCTGTATTCACTCTGGTGAAGTTTTCTCTTGATTGTTGACTTTGACACACATACTCCTACCTCCTGGAGAGTGTTCTTGATTTTGCCAACTGTTGTGAAGGGTGTTTTCTTTACCAGGGAAAGAATTCTTCGGTCATCCACCACAGTTGTTTTCCGTGGTCTTCCGGGTCTTTTGGTGTTGCTGAGCTCACTGGTGCGTTCCTTCTTTTTAAGAATGTTCAAAACTGTTGTTTGGGCCACGCCTAATGTTTTTGCTATCTCTCTGATGGGTTTGTTTTGTTTTTTCAGCCTAATGATGGCTTGCTTCACTGATAATGACAGCTCTTTGGATCTCATCTTGAGAGTTGACAGCAACAGATTCAAAATGCAAATAGCACACTTGAAATGAACTCTGGACCTTTTATCTGCTCATTGTAATTGTGATAATGAGGGAATAACACACACCTGGCAATGGAACAGCTGAGAAGCCAATTGTCCCATTACTTTTGGTCCCTTAACAAGTGGGAGGCACATATGCAAACTGTTGTAATTCCTACACCGTTTACCTGATTTGGATGTAAATACCCTCAAATTAAAGCTGACAGTCACCAGTTAAAGCACATCTTGTTTGTTTCATTTCAAATCCATTGTGGTGGTGTATAGAGCCAAAAATGTTAGAATTGTGTCGATGTCCCAATATTTATGGACCTGACTGTATATATATATAGTGGAAAAAAAAGAGAAGCACTCCAAAGTAGCAGTTAAAAATGGTATCTTTATTCACCTATAGGTGACGCGACGTTTCGGCTCCAACCTGAAGCCTTTCTCAAGCAATGTGAACATTCCAAAGTGAACATATATAGTGAGAGGAAGTGACATCATCACATCAAAAAATTGTTGTAAACACTTTTTTGATGTGATGTAAACACTTTCTTGATGTGATGATGTCACTTCCTCTCACTATATATGTTCACTTTGGAATGTTCACATTGCTTAAGAAGGGCTTCAGGTTGGAGCCGAAACGTCGCGTCACCTATGGGTGATTAAAGATACCATTTTTTACTGCTACTTTGGAGTGCTGCTCTATTTTTTCACTATACATTTGGGTAAGCTTTTTCCCTTTGAGATAGCACCCACCTTTTCCTTTTTGGTTGGTGCTGTCATATTTATACAATACAGTTGTTCAAAATGATTCAACCCGGAATGCTGTAAAGGGTTTTAGTGTACATTTGTAATTGTGTTCAGAATGAAATCTTACAAGGACTTTTTAAAGAACCAAATGCAACTAAAATGACATCAATTGTTTTTGTAATACAGTATTAAATGTTTTTTTTGTGATTTCTTCATTGACACAATTATTCAACCCCTTAAAGACTACCACTCTTAAGAACAGAGGTTCCTTCGAGTGTTTTCGATCAGGTACCTGTGGATGTCAAGGAGCAGCAATCAAGCATAATAAGCACCAATTAGGCAGATTTAAAAGGACTGTGATACTCAGCTCCTTCTAGACATTTACTGGTGCATTTTTTCTGTGATTTATATGATTGTATTTACATCCGCACAATGCTCCGTTTTGTGTAGGATGCCCTTGTGGTGCATGTGGACCGCGCCGACATCCTCCACCGTATGCATTTTTTGCTGGGGATAGTCGTTTGCTGCGGTCCACATGCGGTGGGGCTGCTCCCCCAATGTAAAACACGCTACAGTGTTAGGGGTTGAGCCGCTCCTCCAGTATTGCCACTATTTTTCTGTGTTTTTGTCTTGTTTTATATGTAGTGTATGTGCCGTTACCTGGCATTCAAACACTCTTTTGCACCTGGTGACCTCCATCACAGGGTCTGATATGGGCGTGGCTTGCAGTCTTGGCTTTGTTCACATTGCACTAGTTGTCCTGCTAGGCGTTTGTGTGGAAGCCTGGCTGCGAGCTGGATTACATCGCCTTCAGACCGTGTTCACACCATAGGTAGCGTAGTGGTAGGACCCTTTGCCATGCTGAGTGACCGTGACGTGGTGCAATGATGGGCTCCGATATTTTCCTGACAGGAATATATTGGCGAAAGTCTCAGCTTTTAATATCTGCATTTATGACTAGCCAGTATAGTCAGTGGCATATCCGTTTGGTGCATTTTTTCTGTGATTTATATGATTGTATTTACATCCGCACAATGCTCCGTTTTGTGTAGGATGCCCTTGTGGTGCATGTGGACCGCGCCGACATCCTCCACCGTATGCATTTTTTGCTGGGGATAGTCGTTTGCTGCGGTCCACATGCGGTGGGGCTGCTCCCCCAATGTAAAACACGCTACAGTGTTAGGGGTTGAGCCGCTCCTCCAGTATTGCCACTATTTTTCTGTGTTTTTGTCTTGTTTTATATGTAGTGTATGTGCCGTTACCTGGCATTCAAACACTCTTTTGCACCTGGTGACCTCCATCACAGGGTCTGATATGGGCGTGGCTTGCAGTCTTGGCTTTGTTCACATTGCACTAGTTGTCCTGCTAGGCATTTGTGTGGAAGCCTGGCTGCGAGCTGGATTACATCGCCTTCAGACCGTGTTCACACCATAGGTAGCGTAGTGGTAGGACCCTTTGCCATGCTGAGTGACCGTGACGTGGTGCAATGATGGGCTCCGATATTTTCCTGACAGGAATATATTGGCGAAAGTCTCAGCTTTTAATATCTGCATTTATGACTAGCCAGTATAGTCAGTGGCATATCCGTTTGGTGCATTTTTTCTGTGATTTATATGATTGTATTTACATCCGCACAATGCTCCGTTTTGTGTAGGATGCCCTTGTGGTGCATGTGGACCGCGCCGACATCCTCCACCGTATGCATTTTTTGCTGGGGATAGTCGTTTGCTGCGGTCCACATGCGGTGGGGCTGCTCCCCCAATGTAAAACACGCTACAGTGTTAGGGGTTGAGCCGCTCCTCCAGTATTGCCACTATTTTTCTGTGTTTTTGTCGTGTTTACAAACATGGTGAAGTCAAGAGAATGGTCCAGGAAGACAAGAGAAGAGGTGATTTCTCTTCACAGGAATGGCAATGGCTATAAGAAGATTGCAAAGATGTTAAACATACCAAGACACACCATAGGAAGCATCATTCGCAAATTCAAGGCAAAGGGCACTGTTGAAACGCTACCTGGTCGTGGCAGAAAGAAGATGCTGACTTCGACTGCTGTGCGCTACCTGAAGCGCAAAGTGGAGAAAAGTCCTAGTGTGACTGCTGAGGAACTGAAAAAAGATTTGTCAGATGTGGGTACTGAAGTTTCAGCTCAGACAATAAGGCGCACACTGCGTAATGAAGGCCTCCATGCCAGAACTCACAGGCGCACCCCCTTGCTGTCTCCAAAGAATAAGAAGAGTCGACTGCAGTATGCCAAAAGTCATGTGGACAAACCACAAAAGTTTTGGGATAGTGTTCTGTGGACTGATGAAACAAAATTAGAACTGTTTGGGCCCATGGATCAACGCTATGTTTGGAGGAGGAAGAACAAGGTCTATGAAGAAAAGAACACCTTGCCTACTGTGAAGCATGGCGGGGGGTCAATCATGCTTTGGGGCTGTTTTGCTTCTACAGGTACAGGGAAGCTTCAGCGTGTGCAAGGTACCATGAATTCTCTTCAGCACCAGGAGATATTGGATGAAAATGTGATGCAGTCCGTCACAAACCTGAGGCTTGGGAGACGTTGGACCTTTCAACAGGACAATGATCCCAAGCATACCTCCAAGTCCACTAGAGCATGGTTGCAGATTAAAGGCTGGAACATTTTGAAGTGGCCATCGCAGTCACCAGACTTAAATCCGATTGAGAACCTCTGGTGGGACTTAAAGAAAGCAGTTGCAGCGCGCAAGCCTAAGAATGTAACTGAACTGGAGGCTTTTGCCCATGAAGAATGGGCGAAGATACCCGTAGATCGCTGCAAGACACTTGTGTCAAGCTATGCTTCACGTTTAAAAGCTGTTATAACTGGAAAAGGATGTTGTACTAAGTACTAAGATTGAATGTCACTTGGGGGTTGAATAAAACTGATAATGATGTGAGCACAGAAAAGACATTTGTGGTTATTTCATTATAAATGTTATGTTATATTTGTCTGACTTACAAGTGCCTCTTTGATTTAATTGTAAACAAGATGACTGAAATGATCAAAATCAATGTCAAACTGGCCAAAACACTCAATTTCAGTGGGGGTTGAATAATTTTGAACACAACTGTGTATATATATATATATATATATATATATATTATTATTATTATTATTATTATTATTATTATTATTATTATTATTATATTTATTTAAGTAACTGGCCATGCAGTCCTATAGGGTTAATATTCTTGGCTGTAATGTAGAAGATTGTGAGTTCAAATCCTGCCAGAAACTTTTCAGAAATAGAGTCTAAATTAGATTTAATTACACTGGGTGTCCCTAAGCTCTGACTCCATATATGGACATAGCTATATATGGAGTCAGAGCAGGGACTCCTAATCCGAACTAGAGTCCCGACACCCTCCCCTCTTCAGAGCAGGGGGTGCCTGGTTTAATGCTCGGGTTCTCCCATTGACTTCCATTGTGCTCAGGTGCTCTGTAGAGCACCTGAGTATGGGAAGTGTTCTACTTGAGCACCAGAGCACACAAGCACTTTGGTGCTCGACCAACACTAGATCCTATCGATATGCTAAAGATGTCACGGTGGGACAACCAATAGTAGTAATTTAACAAATATATGCATAAATATCTAGTTGTTGGAGGTCCATCCACTGGGAATTCCACAGATCCTGAGAAAGGGGTATCCTGACCCTCAGTCTAGTCTGATGAAGACAGAGACAGCTAATTGAGTAAGGCGGCATTCGAACGACTGTAAGTTTGGCTTTTGCATCCTTGTCGTCAGACTCCAAAAGATAATAGATGTCCTATACTTTACTGCAACATGCAGACCACGGACCCACTCAAGTCAATGGGTCCGCACAGTGATGCGGCATACAAATGGGCCGGGTTCTGTGTTTTGCGGATCCGGGGTTTGCAGAGTGCAAAACACTTACAGTTGTGTGAATGCCACCCAAACTTGACAGGATAGCTCAGAGGTGACAGGCAAAAGTTGGAATAGGCATCACATTGGCAAAATGAGGGTAGTACGAATTGCATGAAGGGAGTGATAAAGTGATCCAAACTGCCAAGATGGTGTTGGAAAAACAAAATTGGAAGAGATACAGACAAACCTGCAAATTGAATTAACAGATTACATATTAATCTTATAATATTTTATATGATTTTATGATGTGATCTGCCAATGGGTACTGGTTACACCAGCCATTACTTACAGCTCCTGGTCCCCAATATAATTGTTACCACATTGGCCATGACTTTTCCTTTTAAATTTTTATTCTCTGACCTATTAGAAAGGTACATTATGTATTCTGTAGTGAATGTAATCTTCTTACCAGTGACTGTATTTGTAAGTTTTAACCTCCGTTGTGATCCTCAGTTGTGTCATGTGACCAACACTCTGATTTCCAACTGACACAGGACAGGAAGTCAGATACTTCTCTGTTCATTCCTATGAGACTGACATTGAGGCTCCTATAGGAATAAAAAGAGAAACTGGCTTCCTGTCCACATATAAGCTGCTGTGTTATTTGGTCAGAGTGTTGGCCGTATGACACAGCTGAGGATCACAAGGGAGGTTATAAATCGCAAATATAGTCACTGCCGTTTACATCATGTACCTTTCTAACAGGTTAGAGAATAACAATTTTTGTGGGAGTGCTACTTTAAAGTGAGTTAACTAGAACAGTGTGAGCTACATGATACATAAATTAGCTAATACATGTCTCCTTCCTCCAAACCAGGTGACACTATATTATCTATATGAAGCAGTGATAATGAGATACAAGTGCATGCTTCAGGCAACCAACTGGCCATGGGTGCTTTTAGCTCGAAATCATTATAATTTTTAGGTTGTCCTATTGAAAGGTCCACTGTGCCACTGTGCTAATCGCAATTGATCTTGAAAAACAAATTTTAAATTTTAGTAATGCATAGCAATATAAAAAATAAACATAACAAATTGCAATTATTAGAAGCTTTACCTGATAATTTGCAAATAACGAGTTTGGATTATTTGGAATGTTTGCTTTCAAGGTTACTCCCTTATGAAGTTATTTCAATAAATTAATGCTGTTCAGAGTGAAAATATGAATTATTCAGCTCCTCTTACATAGCGGATTTTATGTTTCCCTCAGATGCTGTGAAATAAGACGTATCTATGTTACAATAGAGCAAATTATGTATTTCATCTTTGTTCATGCGCATGTATTCATTGCATGCTCAAACCACTTAGAGGATTTCAAGCAGGTAAGAGGGGATAATCATTCCGTTTAAATGGAGAAGGTTGCACAGAACTTACTAGGAAGCATATTGTCCTCACTCATTATATTAGTGAATTAGCTATCATTACTGTAATAGTGGAAACATCCGCAGGCAATAATAATTTACATGGTGTTTAAGATGATTAAGTGTTTCTTTCACAGTATTATAGATTTATAAGTAAGAAAGATGTAATGGCAACTGCGGTTAAAGCTGTATCATAGCTACCTTGTAAACTCTCCAAATTCTGTAAATTGTAAATTAAGACAAAGGGTTACAGATGAATTATTAACGAAGAGAGACTGGAAGTTTTACAGTATCCTCTCATGAGCTTTTTAAAGAGACAATTAGCGTTGAGTGAAGCAAGCTTCAGATGCTTCATCCGAAGTTGCTTTGTTCAAAACTTCAGAATAATACTGTACGGAGATTCATCTCCGTACAGTATTAGAATGTATTGGCTCCGATGAGTTATTCATGAAGCCGCGCGTGACTTTGTTGAATAACTGCGGTAGTTGATTTTTAAAGTGGAAAACCACTTTAAAACTTGAAACCTAAGTCAGCTTCAGTTCCACTTTAATAATCAAGTACTGAAGTTATTCAACTAAGTCACGCGCGACTTTGTGAATAATTTATATTGGCTCATTTGAGGCCATACATTCTTATACTGTACTGAGACAAATCTCCATACAGTATTATTCCGAAGTTTTGAACAAAGCGACTTCGGATTAAGCATCTGAAGTTCGCTTCTCTTAACACTAGAGACAATACTCTATTTTATGTGTGGAAGCCATTTTTTCCAAATACCTGTTGCAATACTTTTATAGTTAAGTGTTCAATATGCATATTTTCCAGCATCACCAGCAGTATGTGTAACACCCCGGAATGGTGTTACTATTCTTTTACTCCACTACTGTCTTCTATTGCTAATGCTTATGTAATATTTGTATTTATTTCCAGATCCTTCACCATTGTGCATTGATATTTTTGTTATGCAACTGTTTTCTACATGTAATATGCCTGGTTCACCAGCAGATGGCAGCGTATATGGCAGAGCTATCCTTAGAATGGAACTCACAATTGCATTCTCCCCCTTTGGGCAGAAGAGGACCATTCCTGTTTCCTACCAAAGGAGGGGGAGGTTACAGTTCTAGTTTATGTCAGTTTAGACCCCAAGTTTAGACCCTGAGAAGACATGAAAGATATAGCAGCCAGAGGCACCCCAATCCAAGGATAACAGAGCTGACCAAAAGTCCAGTAACCAGACCCAAGCAGAATTTAGCACAGCAGAGAGCAAGCCTGTCAGCCCAGAAGAGAAAGAGAGAGAGCCAAAGCCTGTGGGAACCAAGAGAAAGAAAAAACAGAATTTTGTCTGGAATCAAGTTTACCCAAGTAAATCTGCTGTTAAAGTTTACCAAGGTCTGGACTCAAGTTATTCTTCATCCCCTAACTCAACTATCCCCCTTTATTTTCTTCAGAGCCTAAGCCTGGCGTACTGCTGTATCCAGGTAGGAGCACCATGAGACATATAGGCCACACCACACCCCTCAGCATTCCACTAAACCTGGGACGTTGCTACTGGCAATTGTGCAATTGCACATTTTTTCCCCAAAAGCCTGTTGCAAATGTTCTATAGTTTATAAGTGTAGAAATAAGATTATTTTACTGCATCAACGGCTGCATATATTTTGGTCACAGGGGTTGTCTAATTGTACCTTTCTCAAAAAGCTGTTGCAAAGTTTTTACAGTTAAGTGTATAAATGGACATATTTTCCAGCATCTCTGTCAGTATATTTTGTGGTTATGGACTGTCTAATTGTGCATAAAAAAAAAATTCTATTTAGCACAGTCTAGAATACCTAACCTAACTTATTGGCCTACATCACAGTTGCCACATATCATAGTAATAGTGTTGGCGCACGCTCAAAAACTGTCAGATCTAGGGCAAGCTTGATTGGTGTTGGGAGTGGTGGTGACAGAAATAATGTGATTGCTGCCGGTGGAAACTTTTTAAACACAAAAAAATCCATTTATCTGAGTTGTGTGCCTGACCTAACATTAGAATTCTGCAATTTTCCCCCCAAAAAAATAAAATTTGTTTTCCAAAAAATCTATTCATCAGATTTGTGTTCCTGACCTAACGTACATTATACTGTACTCCGGCCAAGTGCATTTTAAAAAAAATGAAATTTATGAAAATTGTTGTCAAAAAAATGTGTTTATCATGCACCAGACCTCACATAAATTCTATTGGAATTTTTCCATTTGTGACATTTTCCTAAAAAAAGGCTGAAAGTGTTTTTTGGTCTTCAAAAAATTGCTGAAAATTGTCTTTGTTTTAAATAAAATTTTAAAAACTGTCTTGTCCTCCATTATTTATAAAGAAAAATAAAAATTTAAAAAAGCCACCCCTGCCTTGTACTCTAACCTGGTGCATGGGCCACCCTAGGCATTGTCGCTATGTGGCAAGGTGCTTGCCACAGTCAACATGTGGAGCAGTCATCACACACAGGGACAGTACATGTCTTTAATGGGCCACTGGGTCAATGTTTTGTTTGACAGCAGTGATGCTGCACCACAGCACCAAGGTTAGGTACTATTGACACCTCGAGGTTTGTACTGGTCTCATTCCTGACCAGGCCCTTGTCTACCTCCTCCACTTTCTCCTCAATGGACATTGTCTCATCCTAAACACAAACAGGGGAGAACATTGCTTCCACTGCACCTCCTTCCTTTCACATGTGTAAACTGAAGCTTTGCCATGCTGTCTTACTGAGGAGCCTGGGCGAGAGAAACCACATATCAGCTCATTTGCTAATGTACCTCAAGTAGCAAATGTCCTGCTGGATGTCTACCAGCCAATTATATCAGGGAGACCTGGTCAGAACCATTGTGGCTGTGCTGCATTTGTGGGATATATAACATGCTCCCTGTATGGCGGGCATGATAAATTTGGTGGTGCAACACTTTAAAAAAAAAAAAGCATTGTGGCTTGCAGAAGGTGCTGGCCATGTCCAGGAGAGTGTATGTACATTTCAGTAATTCATATGGGGCTAATAATGCCCTCCTAGACTTGCAGCAGTCTGCCTTTGCACCACCTGATTTGCAACTTTCCAACTAGTTGGAATTCCTCCTTGCAAATCCTGGAACTTCAGTAGGAGCAGCGTGTGGCAGTCAACGATTAAGACATACATGAAGATATAGCATGGAGCATGTGTTATTTTTAGCTCAAGCAGGGACAACTCATCAGGGATGCATGTTGTGAATTCAGGCCCTTCGAAGTGGCCAACAGATTTATAAGTAGGGACAACATCAGCATCAACAATATCACGCCCCTAATATTTATATTAGATAAAAACACTCACTCTAATGCAGCATGGGATGGTGAAAGAAAACCAGCTTCCACATCTTGCTTGCCTGACCCCAAAGACAGCTGTGGCTGGATCTGACCCATTTTGATATTTACTGTCTTGTACAGTCTACAGTGTATTGTCAGAGAGGGTATACAGTGTAGCACGCAAAATTGTCCTCCACAGGTGTAGAAAACATTAAATTTGTGAAAATTAATCAGGAATGGATCCATAAGAATTTTTACATACCCCTCTATTACTCATTCTTAGATAAATTGCTAGTAGTTTGCAATAAAGGTCCAACTGGGTGCTACCAGTTCAGGGGGTGTAAATGCAGAACTGACACTAGCAGCACTGATTAGATAGTGACAGATTGTGCAGGGATACATCTACAGCTGGTAACACCTAGAATGACATTGCAAACTGCTAGTAATTTATAAAGGAATGGCACAACATACATATGACTTATATGAGTGTATGTCATTACATTATGCTGCCCTTAGTTAGGGCAGCATAAAGTTGATCACAGGTCCCCTTTGACCATTAAAAACTATTCAATGAGTAGGTGACAAATGTCGATAACTGGTATTCTCTTTAATTGATGAAATTAGTACACTGCAATTTGAAAACCACAGAACTTCTAATTTTAATACCTCAAACTGAAAGTAAATAAATAAATAGCAGCAATAACATATTTATTAGCAGTGCTTTTAATAAATCAGATATTTATAAATTTCCATCACACGTTTGTTTTATTTTCTGAAATAATCTTCATCCTTTTACTAAGCAACTTTAATTTACAAAAAAGTCCTTTGATTACTTTTTTAATAAGTACAATGGTCCTAAATAAAACAAGATAAGCTCTAGAAGAATAAACATGGGTCAAGAAAAAAAAAAGTTATTTGTCACCTCCAAAAAAGTACTTATAGAATAATAGTTTATTAGATTACTTGTTATGCATTTTCTATGGTAGCAGATTAAATAGCATTTGAGCCTGTAAAAATGTTCTTTCCAGCAACATGTTTGAAGCTACAGCTGCCTGATATGGCTAATGAATTTTACAATCAAAAGCTAAAGTGAATTAGCTACAGCAGATGTTTTACTCTGGGAACTACCAGACCTTTTTGGCCGCTCATTTATCCTTAAAGGGGATAGAACTTTGCACTTCTATTATGTATTGTCATCGAAGCATTGCACAACTTTATCAAACATTTTTTTATTCTGGAAACTGAATTAATTTTCTGCAAGGGATTTTTTTTGTATGGCTTTTTAATCACATTTACTGAGGAACATGTGTACTGTAAAGTTAGAGAGACGATTATAGCTCCCAGAAAGGCCACTTTCAAAAGAAAAGTGCCCCAGCTCTAAGGCCTCCATTTGAAGGTCTTCAGGTTTTGTGAAGAGGAAAAAATTAATTACTATTTTAATAACGAAGCCAAGCCTGCTGAAAATCCTCTTAGAGAGTAGCTGAATGATGTAATGGCTTGCAGGGGGGATATTGAAAATACTGACCACACAGTCTGTCCTTCACTGTTATATTCAGTCTGAGGAAGATGATATATGCAAAGGGGGTCACACTTTAACAACATAAAGATAACACAGTTTTTTAAGGAAACAAACTATAATAGTAGAAGGATAACTGGAGACTTAGGGAATGGTCAGTATTATTATGTTTTTAAAGCAGCCAAATAAAAAATCTCTGTACTATCTGACTATAAATAAATGTAATAAATCATATTAGTAATATTATTACTAATTAATATTAGTTTATAAGGATGACGATACTGTTGATAATAATGATAATATAGTTGATATGTAATCAAATATATAATAAAATATATATAAAAATGAAAATTATTTTTAAAGGGGTTTTCCAAGTGTCATCATTATCTGATCAGTGGGGTCCGACTCCCTGCACCATTGCTGATCAGATGTTTGAAGAGGCCATGGCTCTTTTCCTAGGCCAGTGATGTTGTGTTCAACTGAATGGCCTGGGCTGCAATACCAAGCACAACTGCTGTCCAATGGGCAGCACTGTGCATGGTAAACTGCACGGAGGCAGTGGCGTTCACTGGAGCACCACAGCCTATTAATATAGCTGATCGCTAGAGGTGCCGATTGTACGTCCCCAAAAGATCACATACTGATGATATAGGTTTTGTAGGGCAGATTTTGCGGGAATGGTTTTCAGGTGCCATGTTGCATTGACAAGACCTCAGATACCCCTACAGTGAAAAACCCCAAAAAGTGACCCTATTTTGGAAACTAAACCCCCCAAAGAATTTATTGAGAGATGTAGTGAGTGCTTTGACTCCACAGGAGTTACATAGAATTTATAAACACTTGGCTGTGAAGTTAAAAAATAATGTTTTTTTTTTTGTTTTGTTTTTATGTCGCTTTTGGACATTTTTCACTTCCACAAGCGGTAACAGGAGGAAATTCACCCCAAATTTTGTTACTAATTTTTCCCTGAATACGGAAACACCCTATATGTAGTCAAAAACTGATATATAAAAATAGGAATTGGTTAAGGCTGAGCACTCACCACATGGGCCATAGAAGACAATGTAGTTGTAAAACACCTGGGTATTTTAATAATAAAAGGCACATATATAAATATCAATTGTATATAATTCATATAAATACAGTGAGATAGATACGACCTAAAATGTAAAATCATACATGACAATACTAAAATTAATACATATAGTAACACCATAAAAAGATAAAAGGTGAAAAATGTTATGTAATCAAGGGAATGAGCATGTGTTAAATCGCTATCTCAATTTTGTGGGGCAGTTGTCTCATGCACCAATAGTGTTCTTATACTGTCCGATCCTGGAACGTAAATACTGGGTAGTGACGTTTATGATAGCTTCTAAATGTCACATGTATGGATCCCAATTGTATTCACTCCCGTATATGGAAGGCAGTTTTGCATAAATACATTGCGCGGAGATGTTATAGACATAACTGCTGACCAATAGTAATATATTCCACTCTATGGTACACACGTAACTTTATGGTCAGGTTAATAATGAATAATATAGTGTACGACCTGCGCTCACAGTGGAGTCCCACGTGGCTGCAGTGTCGGATACATAGGTACCTGTCTGAGAGTTGTCAGCTGTTTCATCTTGGAGGTCGCTTGTCTCTGCGGTGTAGGTAAGGCTGGTCTCTATTGTGGTAGACTCTGCGTGGATGAAAATCCGAAAACAAAGTAGATGAAAGGATATGGGTCCATCAGCTGATGTGCGGGTCTCCTGAAACCAGACGCGTTTCGGGGTCTATTCCTGGCCCCTTCCTCAGTTTACCACTGATAGACCCCGAAACGCGTCTGTATTGGAGACGTCACATAAACAAATGCAGCGGTTGGAGATTGTCTACAAAGATACAGCAGGACATTGAAGGAATACACCGCAGAGACAAGCGACCTCCAAGCTGAAACAGCTGACAACTCTTAGACAGGTACCTGTGTATCCGACACTGCAGCCACGTGGGACGTCACTGTGAGCGCAGGTCGTACTCTATATCATTCATTATTAACCTGACCATAAGGTTACGTGTGTACCGTAGAGAGGAATATATTACTATTGGTCAGCAGCAGTTATATCTATAAAATCTCCGCTCAATGTATTTATGCAAAACTGCCTTCCATATACGGGAGTGAATACAATTGGGATCCATACATGTGACATTTAGAAGCTATCATAAACGTCACTACCCAGTATTTACGTTCCAGGATCGGACAGTATAAGAACACTATTGGTGCATGAGACAACTGCTCCACAAAATTGAGATAGCGATTTAACACATGCTCATTCCCTTGATTATATAAAATTTTTCACCTTTTATCTTTTTATGGTGTTACTATATGTATTAATTTTAGTATTGTCATGTATGATTTTACATTTTAGGTCGTATCTATCTCACTGTATTTATATGAATTATATACAATTGATATTTATATATGTGCCTTTTATTAATAAAATACCCAGGTGTTTTACAACTACATTGGTTTCTATGGCCCAGGTGGTGAGTGCTCAGCCTTAACCAATTCCTATTTTTTTTAAAATTTTTGATTGGGTGAGTCATCAGGCTTTGCAGCACCCATTCCACAGTTACTGACAGGGTGAGCCATCATAATCTTTAATCATTTTAAAAACTGATATATGTGTGCATGGAAGAGTTCAGAAGGGAAGGACCGCTATATGGGTTTTGAAGGGCAGATTTTGCTGGAATGGCTTTTGGGAACTATGTCAACTATGAAGACACCCTACTAGATATGAGCGAATCTAAGTTAACTAAGTGGAATTTGATCCAAATTTCCTCACGGTTTGTGGTAACGAATCACATTTTTTCCTAAAATGGCTGCTGTTCGTGTTAGGACATGGAACAAAGAACTCTGGGAACAATGGATCACCCACAATGCCATGCAAGCAGCCAATCAACAGCCAGCCAGCCCCTGTGATGTCACAGCCCTATAAATAGCTTCAGCCATCTTGGATTTAGACATTTTCCAGTGTACTTATTGCATGGAGAGAGGTCAGCAGCCACTAGGAAAAGTGGTAAAAAATACTTTAAAACTTTTTTGGGGCTGAATAGAAGTTCAGGGAAAGATCATTAGAAGTGTAGGGAAAGGATAGGGAGGAATTGTTCCACAGTATAAAAAGAGAACAGGGTCCAATAGGGGAGTGTGCAGCCTGCATAATGGGAACAATCCTATTTCCTTGCTCCACTGACTGGGGAACCAAATTGCCATTATACTGCTCCATTTTCTTGTTATTGGGGTGTAAGTGCTGTGTGATACAGCCATTAACAGGGAAATATTTCTATGTCTTATTAGCCCTTGTGCGGTGCAGTTATATGTTCTAAAGCCTTTTTTGTGGTGTATTAGTGGGAAAAAAGGCTTATTAGCTGTTGTGCAGTGAAGTGACAAAATTACAGCCTTTTTTGGGGTGTATTAGTAGAAAAAAGAAGGCTTATTAGTAGAGTTGAGCGAACATCTAGAGGTTCGGGTACGGGGAGTTCGGCCGAACTTAAAAAAAAAGTTGGGGTTCGGGACCCGAACTTGATCCAAACTTGGACCCGAACCCGAGTCAATGGGGACCCGAACTTCACTTTATTATTTTCCGTTATAACATGGTCATATCCGACAGTATATTCTAACACAGAGGCGTTCCCATGGTGATGGGGACGCTTCAAGTTAGAATATACTAAGAACTGTGTACATAACTGCCCTCTGCTGCCTGGCAGCACCCAATCTCTTACAGGGGGCTGTGATCTGCACAATTAACCCCTCAGGTGCTGCACCTGAGGGGTTAATTGTGCGGATCTCAGCCCCCTGTAAGAGATCGGGTGCTGCCAGGCAGCAGGGGCCAGACCCCCCTCCCTCCCCAGTATTAAAATCATTAGTGGCCAGTGCGGCCCCCCCTCCCTCCCCAGTATTAAAATCATTGGTGGCCAGTGCGGCCCCCCACCCCCACCCCCACTATTAAAATTATTGGTGGTTAGTGTGCCCCCCCCTATTAAAATCATTGGTGTCCAGTGCGGCCTCCCCTCTCCCCCCCTAATTAAAATCATTGGTTAAAACCCCCCCATCATTGGTTGCAGTGGAGCTGCAGTTCCGATCAGAGTCCCAGTTTAATCGCTGGGGCTCTGATCGGTTACCATGGCAGCCAGGACTCTACTGCAGTCCTGGCTGCCATGGTTACTTAGCACTTTTAGCAGCATTATACTTACGTGCGCTGTCTGTGGCCGGCTGGGCACTCCTCCTACTGGTAAGTGACAGGTCTGTGCTATAAGCAATGCTTTCACTTACCAGAAGGAGGAGTGCCGGCCGGCCACAGACAGCGCATGTAAGTATAATGCTGCTAAAAGTGCTAAGTAACCATGGCAGCCAGGACTGCAGTAGCGTTTAAACTGGGACTCCGATCGGAACTGCCGCTCCGCTGCCACCAATGATGGGTGGGGTGGGGGTTGTTAACCAATGATTTTAATTAGAGGGGGGAGAGGGGAGGCCGCATTGGACACCAATGATTTTAATTGGGTGGGGGTGGGGGGGCCGCACTAGCCACCAATGATTTTAATAGGGAGTGGGGGGGCCACACTAGCCACCAATGATTTTAATAGGGAGGGGGGCCGCACTGGCCAAAAATTATTTTAATACTGGGGAGGGAGGAAGGGGGGGCCGCACTAGCCACCAATGATTTTTATACTGAGGAGGGAGGGGGGTCTGGCCCCCTGCTGCCTGGCAGCACCTGATCTCTTACAGGGGGCTGTGAGCCGCACAATTAACCCCTCAGGTGCCGCACTAGCCACCAATGATTTTAATAGGGGGTGGGGGGCCGCACTAGCCACCAATGATTTTTATACTGAGGAGGGAGGGGGGTCTGGCCCCCTGCTGCCTGGCAGCACCTGATCTCTTACAGGGGGCTGTGAGCCGCACAATTAACCCCTCAGGTGCCGCACTAGCCACCAATGATTTTAATAGGGGGTGGGGGGCCGCACTAGCCACCAATGATTTTAATAGGGAGGGGGTGGGGGGGCCGCACTGGCCACCAATGATTTTAATACTGGGGAGGGAGGGGGCCGCACTGGCCACCAATGATTTTAATACTGAGGAGGGAGGGGGGTCTGGCCCCCTGCTGCCTGGCAGCACCTGATCTCTTACAGGGGGCTGTGATCCACACAATTTACCCCTCAGGTGCGGAACACCGTAAAGTTCGGTACGAACCCGGACTTTACAGTTCAGGTTCGCTCAACCCTACTTATTAGCCGTTGTGCAGAGAAGTGACAAAATTACAGTCTTTTTTGGGGTGTATCAATAGAAAAAAAGGGCTTATTTGCTGTTCAGCAGTGCAGTTATATGTTCTAAAGCCTTTTTTGTGGTGTATTAGTGGAAAAAAAGGCTTATTGGCCGTTGTGCAGAGAAGTGACAAAATGACAGGCTTTTTTGTGGTGCATTAGTGGGAAAAAAAAGTATTAGTTGCCGTTCAGAGGTGCAGTTATATGTTTGAAAACCTTTTTTGGGGTGCATTATTAAAAAAAAAAAGGCTTGTTAGCCATTGTGCAGAGAAGTGAAAAAATTATAGCCTTTTTTTGGGTGTATTAGTCAGAAAAAAAGTCTTATTTGCAGTTCAGCTGTGCAGTTATATGTTCTAAAGCCTTATTTGGGGTGTATTAGTGGAAAAAAGGGCTTATTTTCTGTTCAGGGGTGAAGTGACAATATTATAACCTTTTTTGGGATGTATAAGTAGGAAAAAAAATATTATTTGCCGTTCAGCGTTGCAGTTATATGTTCTAAAGCCTTTTTTGTGGTGTATTACTTGAAAAAGAAAAAAGACTATTAGCCGTTGGGCGGAGAAGTGACAAAATTACAGCCTTTTTTGTGGTGTATCAGTGAAAAAAAAAAGGCTTATTAGCCGTGACAGAAGTGACAAAACAATCTAACAATGTCTAACAATGATGTTAATTTTGCTAGAGTTATTCTGTCACCCACCTCCTGCACTGGATCAAGGGGACAACCTAGGACAGAGCTGGCCTTCTTAATGAGCTTATCTAATCTCCGTCTCTCAGCCACAGATAAGCTGCTCGCTCCCCCAACAAACCACACCATAGAATATGGCTGATGCCACCACGGAATCAAAGAAGGTGTTTAGGAGAGTCCCCTGCACTCCAAAGGTCCTCAGTCTCCTCAACAGATAGAGTCTGCTCTGACCCTTTTTGAAAAGAGCATCAGTGTTATGGCTCCAGTCCAGTTTGTTTAGGTGAACACCCAGGTACTTATAAGAGTGCACCACCTCAATATCCGTTCCCTGTATGTTCACCGGAACCAAAACAGAGGGCCTGTGTCTGCGGAAATCCACCACCAGCTTCTTGGTTTTGCCCGCATTGATCTGGAGCTGGTTCCGCTGACACCAGTCCACAAAATTCTGTGTCTGCTGTCTGTAATCTGAGTCGTCCTCACCTGTGATAAGGCCTACTATGGCAGAGTCATCATAGAACTTCTGTAGGTGACAGCCTGGAGAGTTGATGGAAAAGTCTGCAGTGTAGAGGGTGAAGTTGAATGGTGCCAGCACAGTTCCCTGTGGTGCCCCGTACTGCAGATTAGCTTGTGAGAGACACAACCCTGAGATTTAACAAACTGTGGGCATTCTGTGAGGTAGTCAAGTATCCACTGTGACATGTAATGGTCCACTCCTGCCATCTCCAGCTTGTCCCTCAGAGGTCCAGGTTGGATGGTGTTAAAAGATAATTCTCACAGTGCTTCCAGGCGAGTTTGAGCTCGGAGTAGGAGGTAGATGATGGCATCATCCACCCCGATGCCAGGCTGGTAGGCAAACTGCAGTGGAAACAATGTGTCACGGGGCGACAAAGGCGCACTCAGTTTCCCATCAGCCGCAGACCTGCTGCTTAGCTTCGGGAGTGAGGATCTGTGTTTGGCACATGACCCTCACTCCCCACTATAAATACAGGCAGCCTGCTGGCCACAGGTTGCCTGTTAATTTTAGGTATCTGGTGATTGTTTTGTTCCTGCATACTTACCTGATCCTGCGTTCCCTGACGATTCTCTGCCTGCTCCTCTGGTACTGCGCATCTCTCCTGGTATCCTGACCCCGGCTTCCACCTGACGATTCTTTGCGGACTCCTGTTGTACTTCGTTTCTCTCCTGGTATTTGACCTCGGCTTTTACTGACTATTCTATGCTCATTCCTTAGTACTGCGCAGTTCTCTAGGTATTGACCCGTTCCGTTCACGTTCCGTTATTTGTCTTGTCTGTCTTCCCAGCACATATCCTAAGTTAGGGACTGCCGTCTAGTTGTCCCCTGTCATTAGGGCTTGCGAGGCAAATAGGCAGGGCCAGGGGGGAGGGTGGAGCGCAGTGGTCACTATCCTCCCCCCTGTGTGTAGTGTACATTACCGTCACACAATGAAGACTAGAGTTGAGCGAACCAGAACTGTAAAGTTCGGGTTCGTACTGAACTTTAGGTTTTTCGGCACCCAGACCAGAACCCGAACATTTACGTAAAAGTTCGGGTTTGAGTTCGGTGTTCGGCGATTTTTATGACGCTTTTTGAAAGGCTTACTATTGGCATGGCTGTGATTGGCCAACTGCAGCATGTGACCCAGCCTCTATTTAAGCTGGAGTCACGGAGCGCCGCCCGTCACTCTGCTCGGATTAGTGTAGGGATAGGCTGCAGCTGCTGTGAGGGAGAGATCAGGGAGAAATCTTATGAAGAACTGCTTCTTTACTCAGCGATCTACAGCAAATGTGTTTTGTGGGTGCAGTGCACAATTGTTTTAAGCCTGCCCTGAGCCAACTACTACTGAAAACAAACTTTTTTCCTTCAGTTAGTCAATATCAATACATAATCTGCAGCCATTTTATACAACGATAGTGCACCAGCACAGGATATCTGCATGTCTGCAAGTCCAGAAATACTGCTTTGAGACACTGGGGTTAAAAAAAAACCCTTTTTTTCATATAGTGCACATCTAGGATTATAGGTGCATAAGTGAGTGTCACATTTAGGCCAGAAAAACAGCTTTTTGTTTACTGGGGTTAAAAAACCCTCTGATATACTGCAAATCTGGGATTAGACGTGCATAAGTGAGTGTCACATTTAGGCCACAAATAAGTTTTTTTGCTTACTGGGGTTAAAAAAAAAACTCTGATATACTGCACATCTGGGATTAGACATGCATAAGTGACTGTGAAATTTAGGCCACAAATACGGCTTTTTGCTTACTGGGGTTAAAAAACCCTCTGATATACTGCACATCTGGGATTTGACGTGCATAAGTGACTGTGAAATTTAGGCCACAAATACGGCTTTTTGCTTACTGGGGCATACTGGGGTGAAAAAAAAACATCTGTTTCATATAGTGCACATCTAGGATTATAGGTGCATAAAGGACTGTTCATTTTAGGCCACAAATACGGCTTTTGCTTACTGGGGTTAAAAAACCCTCTGATATACTGTACATCTGGGAATAGAGGTGCATAAGTTACTGTGAAATTTAGGCCACAAATACGGCTTTTGCTTACTGGGGTTAAAAAACCCTCTGATATACTGCACATCTGGGATTAGAGGTGCATAAGTTACTGTGAAATTTAGGCCACAAATACGGCTTTTTGCTTACTGGGGTAAAAAAAAAACTCTGATATACTGCACATCTGGGATTAGACGGGCATAAGTTACTGTGAAATTTAGGCCACAAATACCGCTGTCATATAGAGTTTAAAAAAAATAAATAGAGTGCAATACCCTACATCAGGGTTTTTATTGGCGGTTAATAATTTTTAACAGACTTAACCACTTTTTACTTTGCTTGGTGAACGCTAACTATGAGGCAAACAGCTAATAAGGGACGCGGTGATGGTCGTGGTGGTGGTGTTGGTGGACCCTCTGGTGCAGGGAGAGGATGTGGCCGTTCTGCCACAGCTACACGTCCTACTGAACCTACTACCTCAGGTCCCAGTAGCCGCCAGAATCTATAGCGATATTTGGTCGGGCCTAATGCCGTTCTAAGGATGGTAAGGCCTGAGCAAGTACAGGCGCTAGTCAATTGGGTGGCCAACAGTGGATCCAGCACGTTCACATTATCTCCCACCCAGTCTTCTGCAGAAAGTGCACAGGTGGCGCCTGAAACCCATGCCCATCAGTCTGTCACATCACCCCCATGCATATCGGGGAACCTGTCTGAGTCTCAAGTCGTGCAGCAGTCTCTTATGCTGTTTGAAGACTCTGCTGGCAGGGTTTCCCAAGGGCATCCACCTAGCCCTTCCCCAGAGGTGGAAGACATAGAATGCACTGACACACAACCACTTATGTTTCCTGATAAGGACATGGGAATACCACCTCAGCACATCTCTGATGATGACGATACACAGGTGCCAACTTCTGCGTCTTTCTGCAGTGTGCAGACCGAAAAGGAGGTCAGGGAGGAAGACTGGGTGGAAGACGATGCAGGGGACGATGAGGTCCTAGACCCAACATGGAATGAAGGTCGTACCACTGACTTTCAGAGTTCGGAGGAAGAGGCAGTGGTGAGACCGATCCTACAGCATAGCAAAAGAGGGAGCAGGGTGCAAAAGCAGAGCAGCCGTCGCAAAAACAGTTCGCCTGCTACTTGCCACTAAAGGCAGCTTCAAGGAGTTCCCTGGCATGGCACTTCTTCCCACAATGTGCTGACGACAAGACCCGAGTGGTTTGCACGCTGTGCCATCAGAGCCTGAAGCGAGGCATTAACGTTCTGAACCTTAGCACAACCTGCATGACCAGGCATCTACATGCGAGACACGGGCTGCAGTGGAGTAAGCACCTTCAAAACCAAGAAAGGGCTCAGGCCCCTCCTGCTCCCTTTTCTGCTGCTGCCTCGGCCTCTTCCTCCGCCTCTGGTGGAACGTTGGCACCTGCCGCCCAGCAAACAGAGGATGTGCCACCAACACCACCACCTCCGTCACCAAGCATCTCCACCATGTCACACGGAAATGTTCAGCTCTCCATCTCACAAACCTTGGAGAGAAAGCGTAAATTCCCACCTAGACACCCTCGATCCCTGGACCTGAATGCCAGCATTTCTAAACTACTGGCCTTTGAAATGCTGTCATTCAGGCTGGTGGAGACGGACAGCTTCAAACAGCTCATGTCGCTTGCTGTCCCACAGTACGTCGTTCCCATCCACCACTACTTCTCCAGGAGAGCCGTGCCCTCCCTGCACAACCAAGTATCGGATAAAATCAAGTGTGCACTGCGCAACGCCATCTGTGGCAAGGTCCACCTAACCACAGATACGTGAACCAGTAAGCACGGCCAGGGACGCTATATCTCCCTAACTGCACACTGGGTAAATGTAGTGGCGGCTGGGCCCCAGGCGGAGAGCTGTTTGGCGCACGTCCTTCCACCACCAAGGATCGCAGGGCATCATTCTTTGCCTCCTGTTGCCTCCTCTTCCTACTCGGCTTCCTCCTCCTCTTCTACCACCTCCTCATCCAGTCAGTGACAGACCTTCACCACCAACTTCAGCACAGCCAGCGGTAAACGTCAGCAGGCCGTTCTGAAACTGATGTGTTTGGGGGACAGGCCCCACACCGCGCAGGAGTTGTGGCGGGGTATAGAACAACAGACCAACGAGTGGTTGCTGCCAGTGAGCCTCAAGCCCGGCCTGGTGGTGTGCGATAATGGGCGAAATCTCGTTGCAGCTCTGGGACTAGCCGGTTTGACGCACATCCCTTGCCTGGCGCATGTGCTGAATATGGTGGTGCAGAAATTCATTCACAACTACCCCGACATGTAAGAGCTGCTGCATAAAGTGCGGGCCATCTGTGCGCGCTTCCGGCGTTTTCATCCTGCCTCCGCTCGGCTGTCTGCTCTACAGCGTAACTTCGGCCTTCCCGCTCACCACCTCATGTGCGACATGCCCACCAGGTGGAACTCCACCTTGCACATGCTGGAGAGACTGTGCGAGCAGAAGCAGGCCATAGTGGAGTTTCAGCTGCAGCACGCACGGGTGAGTCGCACTGCGGAACAGCACCACTTCACCACCAATGACTGGGCCTCCATGCGAGACCTGTGTGCCCTGTTGCGCTGTTTCGAGTACTCCACCAACATGGCCAGTGGCGATGACGCCGTTGTCAGCGTTACAATACCACTTCTGTGTCTCCTTGAGAAAACACTTAGGGCTCAGAGGGAGGTTTTTTGCAACAGCAGAGACCAGGTACAAATTTGGCCAGCCGGGGCCCACTACTGGAGAAGGAGGATGGGGATGAAGCATGTTCACAGCGGGGTGGCACCCAACGCAGCTCGGGCCCATCACTGGTGCGTGGCTGGGGGGATATGGAGGACGCAGACGATACGCCTCCCACAGCGGACAGCTTGTCCTTACCTCTGGGCAGCCTGGCACACATGAGCGACTACATGCTGCAGTGCCTGCGCAACGACAGCAGAGTTGCCCACATTTTAACGTCTGCTGACTACTGGGTGGCCACCCTGCTGGATCCCCATTACAAAGACAATGTGCCGTCCTTAATTCCCTCACTGGAGCGTGATTGGAAGATGCGCTCACGCTGGTAGACGCGCTCCTGAGAGCATTTCTGACTGACGCCGGGGGACAAGTGGAAGCACAAGGCGAAGGCAGGGGAGGAGGAAAAGGTCGCCAACGCAGCTGTGTCAGCGCCAGCACCTCAGAAGGCAGGGTTAGCATGGCCGACATGTGGAAAAGCTTTGTCACCTCGCTTCAACAACCGGCCCCAACTGCTGATATGGAGCATGTTAGCAGGAGGCAGCATTTGAACAACATGGTGGAACAGTACCTGTGCACACGCCTACACCTACTGACTGATGGTTCTGCCCCATTCAACTTCTGGGTCTCCAAATTGTCCACATGGCCAGAGCTTGCCCTGTATGCCTTGGAGGTGCTGGCCTGCCCTGCAGCCAGTGTACTCTCTGAACGTGTATTTAGCATTGCAGGAGGCGTCATTACAGACAGACGCAACCGCCTGTCCACAGCAAAAGTGGACAAGCTCACGTTCATTAAAATAAACTAGGCCTGGATCCCACAAGACTTGTCTGTACCTTGTGCAGAATAGACAGTTCTAACTGCCTCAACCATCCATTCTTGTACTGAAGTGCACTTATTCCTTTTTTTTCTTTTTTTTATATGTCCCAATATTTTGGGGGATACCCCTATGTAAAAATGCTAAATAACACACATCTGTGTTGGCTACCTATTCCTCCTTCGCTGCCGCTTCCACCTAGACCGCCACTTGAGCCTACACGGCCACATCCACCCATTCACCGCCTCCTCAACCTCTTCCTCCTACATAATTCCTAATTTTTATTTTTTAAGGTCTTTTATGTTTTTTTTATTTATTTCCCTATCCACATTTGTTTGCAGAGCATTTGCCATGCTCTTAAGCACATTTAGCTGCCTTTTGCAGCCCTCTAGCTCTTTCCAGGGCTATTTTAGAGCCATTTTAGTGGCCAAAAGTTCGGGTCCCCATTCACTTCAATGGGGTTCGGGCTCGGGGTCAAGTTCAGGTCCCGAACCCGAACTTTTTTTTCAAGTTTGTCCGAACCGGCCGAACCCGAACATCCAGGTGTCCGCTCAACTCTAATGAAGACCTCACCAGGGGGCGAAGATGGTTGAGAACCAGCCTCTCGAGGGTTTTCATCAAGTGTGAGGTCAGTGCTTCCGGCCTGTAGCTGCTGAGGTCTTTCAGCTGTGAGGTCTTTGGCACTGGTAATACACAGGAGGTCTTCCACAGCTGTGGAACCTTCCCCAGCCTCAGGCTCATGTTGAACATGTGACCCATGATGTCACACAGTTGGTCTGAGCAGCACTTCAGGAGCCTGGAGCTGATACCGTCTGGTCCTGCACCTTTACGCACCTTAATTTTCTGTAGTTCCTTCCTCACCTGGAGTGTGGTGAAGGACAAGGTGGGCATGTGGGGAGGGGGGTGAACGATGGAGTCCTCTGGTGTAGAGGGGGAGAGTGGTGGTAGGTTGCTAAGAGATGAACAGGCAGTGATGGTAGTGGTGGGGGAAGAAGATGGGGGGGTGTTTGTAGCAGCATGGGGGACTGGGTCAGGGGAGGGGTGGGTATCTGGTCAAACCTATTGAAGAACTTGTTCAACTCATTAACCCACCCGAGTCACCTGCAGTCTGGATTTGACCCGGTTTGTGACCTGAGAAGGTTTTCAGGCTTTTCCAGACCCCGCCTGTGTTATTCTGCTGCAGCTGGTCCTCCATCTTCTTCCTGTAGATGGTTTTTTCCTCTCTGATCTTCCTTCTCAGCTCCTTCTGCACAGTTTTAAGCTCCTCCTTGTTTCCAGATTTAAAGGCTCTTTTTCTTTTCCTTGAGGAGAGCCTTTATTTCTGGGTTAATCCAAGGCTTATTATTAGAAAAACACAGTACCATCATGACTGGCACAGTGTTCTCCACACAGAAGTTGGTTGTCTGTGATGCAGTCAGTAATGTTGTCGATGTCCTCCCCATGTGGAGCATAGAGCTCATCCCACACAGTGCAGCTGAAACAGTCCCTCAGAGCGTCTTCAGTCTCCTCAGACCATCCTCTCACTGTGCACTTCACAGCTGGTTCTCTGAATACAAGGGGTCTGTACACAGGCTATAGATAAACCAGATTGTGGTCTGAGACCCCAGGGGAGGGAGAGGTGAGGAGCTGTATGCCTGTTTAGTATTAGCATACAATAGGTCCAGCATTCTATTGTCTATGGTGTGGCAGTTAACATACTGGATGAAGGTGGGAAGAGTGGAAGACAGGGACACGTGATTAAAGTATCCAGAGATCAAAAAGAGAGCTTGGTGGTGTTTTGTCTCGAGTCTGCTGGTCACAGTGTGAAAAATTTCACAAGCAGCTGAAGCATTTGCAGAGAGGGGCACGTAGACTGCTAACACAATAAACTGTAAACTCACGTGGTAGATAGTGAGGTCTCATGCTAACAGCTAGCAGCTCAATGTCTTCACAGCAAAGCGTCTCTTTGATAGTTAGATGCCCAGAGTTACACCCTCTATCATTCACAAACACAGCTAGACCTCCTCCTCTCTTCTTACCGCTCTCTTTGCTTCTGTCAGAGCAGATGAAATCCTTCCATGTATACATGCATGTCCGGCGTTAATCCTGTCAGCCATGATGTCTCAGTCAAAATGAGTAAACTACTCTCTCTATAAACGTGCTGATGCTTCGTTAACGCCGCAAGTTCATCTGCATTGTTTTGGTGCAATCTCACATTTCCCATGATGATGAAATGGATGGCGGGTCTGTTCCTTTTCCTCCGGTCCCAACGTCCTCTTCCAGCCCGGGTCCTGCGTCTCTTTCTCCTTAACTCGCGGGGAATACCATTTTGTTGTGTGGTAAACGACCCAGCGGAGCTATGGAGCGCTAACAGCTGATCCCTGCTGTAAACAATAGCAGCTTGATCGCTCACTCTCTCGCCGGACGCAAAAAACATTAAAAAATAAAATAAAGTCCATTCCATCTTGTCACTAAGCAAAAACTAAGTAACAAGTAAGTAAACAAATACACAACAGGTCTGAAAAAGAATTAAAAAAGGAAAGAATGAATGGAGAGCTGCTGAAATAGGCTGCCTGCAGGAGCGGCGCCTCTGAGTTCAGGGTGTACTAGACAATAATAGGGCATACTGATATTTGTGCATGAGGCAGCAGTGCGTGAGGCAGCAGTGGAGTCAACAAGTCGGTAGCATGGCCGGGAGTCATCAGGGTGGCAGCAGTGGGAGATTGGGAGCCAAAAGTGCCCGGGGCAAACCATCCGCTTTGCAGGAGCCTACCTGCCCAGAAAGTAGTGCTGCCACATCACTACTCTCTGGTCTCCTCATGCTGCTGGCACCTCAACATTATGTAAACGGTCCGATCTGTGGTCTCCTCATGCTGCTGCTGCTACCTCCACACTATGTGACCTTGCCACTCTGTGGTCTCCTCATGCTTCTGCCACATCACTACTCTGTGGTCTCCTCATGCTGCTGCTGCTGCTACCTCAACACTATGTCATTGGTCCACTCTGTGGACTTCTCATGCTGTTCTCCCACCTTCCCCACTACATGACTGGGCCACTATTTTGCCTTTTTGGCCTGATTGACAAAATCATTTATTTGACCCTTCTTCTGATCTGTCATAAGGAAGGACAATGAGATGCACAACGAATCCTGTCTGTGTACCAGCTGTAAGGCCTGTAAGGTCCCATCAGAATTGGCTTATGATTTGGTAGCCAAAATCAGGAGTGGGTACAAAACACAGAAGATATGCAAATATCTCTGTTTTGGATCCACTCCTGTTTTTTTTGGCTTTAGCAATACTGATGGATTAATGACTAGTGTTGATCGAGCACCAAAGTGCTCGGGTGCTCTGTCCGAACACATCGGGATTCTCGGGTGCTCTACCGAGCACCCGAGTATAATGAAAGTCAATGGGAGAACCCGAACATTAAACCAGGCACCCACTGCTCTGAAGAGGGGAAGGTGCCTGGTTCATTAGGAAAAGGTCAGAAATTGATGGAAATACCACCAAAATGGTTCGGGAACAGCATGGGGAGGATGTCTGGATGCATCTTGGACTCCCAGGTCGCTGCTGGGAACGATGTTGTCCAAGTAGTACACCACTTTTACCGACTGACAATAATATGCAAAAAAACTAAGATAAAATCGATTTTAGAGGAAAAAAATTGTTAGGAAACATTTTTTCCTGTATATTTACTTGTATATAAAGTGCAAGTGCTGCCAAAAATTACAAGGAAGAGGCACTCCGATACGACCTGTATATCACATAAAGGAGGGCCTTATTAACATTGTGGGACTATTGTTCAGGTAGTGGGACTACTACACTCATAAAGCCTATGCACTAATTGAAAGGGCTGCCCAAAACTACAAGGAATCAGCACTACAAAACACCCTTTGTCACACATAAAGGAGGGCATCATACACAGCCTTGGAAAATTATGATTAATGGCCTGCTGGTGAACCTCAAAAACATTTGGAGCAAGGGCCTGCTGATCTGACCATCTAAAACATTATGGGCGAGGACCTGCTGCCGCTTTGATGACTCTAGATAACCTGGGGCCGATCAAACGTCCCTGTGATGGAGGCGATCCATTCGGATGTCTGCCCTATCAAATTTCGATGTTATTTTTAGTGCAAACCATGGTGACCACGGGTAACGGGGAATCATGGTTCAGTTCCGGAGAGGGAGCCTGAGAAACAGCTACAACATCCAAGCAAGGAAGCATGCACGCAAATTACCTATTAGGTATAATTAGGTGAGGGCCTGCAGGTGAGCTGACCCTGTAAAATATTTTAGGTGCGGGCCTAAAGGTGAGCTGACCCTGTAAAAGATTTTAAGTGAGGGCCTGCTGGTGAGCTGACCCTCTAAAAATTTATATGCGAGGGCCTTCAGGTGAGCTGACTCTATAAAAGATTTTAGATGCGAGGGCCTGTAGGTGAACTGACCCTGTAAAAGATTTTAGGTGTGGGCCTGCAGGTGAGCTTACCCTGTCAAATATTTTAGGTGCGGGCCTGCAGGTGAGCTGACCCTGTAAAAGATTTTAAGTGCGGGCCTGCTGGTGAGCTGACCCTCTAAAAATTTATATGCGAGGGCCTGCTGGTGAGCTGAACCTGTAAAAAATTATATGTGAGGGCCTTTAGGTGAGCTGACCCTGTAAAAGATTGTAGGTGAAGGCCAGCTGGTGAGCTGACCATGTAGAAAATTATATGCGAGGGTCGGCTTATCGGAGATCTTTGGAAGTGGGAGTCCGGTGTTTATCCTTTACAAGCAGCACCTTACTGGTTGGATTGTGGTTTGGATGAAGACCTGCTGAATCGACGGTTCGAGGCTTATGCCCGCCCTACTAACAGATCTCTCCTATAGAAGACACCGATGAGATTTTTATCCACGCGTTTTACAAGTGGAGTCTTGTGAGTATATCATGTTTACAAGGAGTGTTAGTTGTTTGGAGCATACTACACCATAGTGCGTTTTTTCACCATAGAATTCACGGATAGAAGTCACCGTTGAGACCTTAATCCATGCGTTTTACAAGTGGAGTTTTGTGAGTATATCGTATTCACAAGGCGCAATAAGTGTTTTGAGCATACTACACCATAGTGCGTTTTTCACTACATTACAGGTTTCTATGCCACTGTTGAGATTTGACGTGTGTATGTGGTCCTGTTAGTTGAAGACTATTTTCGAATACAAAAGAAAGAGAACTGACACAAACAGAAAATAATCTTCTCCTGCACCGCAATCCTTCAATCTTATTAATGTATTTGTCGGACTCTTTTACCCACATTGTCCTAGGATTTGCAGCGCTTGAGGGGACAAATACTCTATACAGAGACTTCATTGTTTATTTGAAATGAGTCCCTTACCTCAGCTGGATGACCAGGACAGCAGCAAGCTTTAGAAATATCAGATCTCCAGGACGCCACCATCATTCCCTGCGAGCAGTCCTGTAAGTACAGATTCCAAATACAAGGAGAAGATAAGTACCTCCATAGCTAGTCAGGCCCAAACCAAGCAGAACATGGACAGAGCAGAAGACAGATACCTGCCAGATTCTTAAAGGCGTATGTACCAGATGCAGAATATATATATAATTCCTGCCACATATTGCCCACACCTGCTGGGACCTAAAGACTATTGCTGTAACATTGTATGGATCTAAAGCTGCCTCTTATTGCATCAAGTAAAGACAAGTTGGACCCTCTTTTCTGTGTGGAATTCCATCATTCCTCCATTACTCCTATTTACAGCACTCAATTTTGTTGCATGTGAGCCAGGATACAGGAGTCCAGCCGTACTAAGGTAGGAGACACCGTTGACACAATACAGAGACAATATCCCCCTCTGGCATTCCTAACCTAGTACATGAGCTATACCATCTTAAAGGGCCCTTTTACAGTACCTGTGCAAGCTGCAACTGGCGTCACGAACCTATACACATCTAAATCTGACCCACTGCATAGCAGCCCCAATGACCCAGTGTCCTGCTCATTGCAATTGTAGGTGAAGGCCTGCTGGTGAGCTGACCTTGTAAAAAATTATATGCGAGGGCCTGCTGGTGAGCTGACCCTGTAAAAGATTTTAGGTGCGGGCCTGCAGGTGAGCTGACCCTCAAAAAAATTATATGCGAGGGCCTTCATTTGAGCCAACCCTCTAAAAAGTTATATGCGAGGGCCTTCAGGAGAGCATACCCTATAAAAGATTGTATGTGAAGGCTCTGTCTCTCAGAGTGGGAATACACCAACAAAGTGAATTTCAGACCCCTCCATGATTTCTAAGTGGGAGAACTTGCAAAATCACAGGGTGTTCAAATACTTCTGTTCCTCACTGTAAATGCTACAGAAATAGTGCTGTGATGTCCCAACAATACTAAGCTGAACAATCAGTACTATGTTGTCAGACATGATTAAAGGTGAAGTTGTATGTATTGCACTAAAATATTCGAATCAATAGTGGTGATTTGCGCGATCTCAAATACTTTGAAAAACTCTATCTGCATATAAAGCTATTGTTATGACATGCATGGAATTTAAATCTAAAACAGTGCTGTAATGTACAGTAGTTCTTCCTCACCATCTCGAAAGTTGCTGCCAACCATTTTCATCACTTACTTAGCTAATAGTGCGTGCGTGCGTACATGCGCGCACACATAATAGCGCAATCAAAAATAATTTCACGAATATCACGAAATCACGAATATTTGGTGAATATTCACTACTCCCTGTGTCATCTAGCGGCCGTGTCTTGACCAGCAACCCAGCAGTTCTTGATTGTTTAGCTTGATCATCCACTTCATCCCAAGTGACATCACCCCCCCCAGCCAAAAGACGGTGGGTTCGTCAGACACAACCCTTTGTTGCCATGGTTGGGAGCAGGCCCTGTGCCCACACCTGTCCTTAACCTGCCTCTGTTCTTTTCTGTTCCCTCAGCCAGAAAAGTTATATATGCTGTGGGCTCAGATCCACTATACAGCGAGGATGAGCTATTAGAGGACAGTCAGCAGCTACTGCCCAGCCAAGATCTGGAGTAGACATCTGCCGCTTTCTCCACTAGGCGGGCAAGTAGTGATGAGGAGAATGGCGTGGGAGGTGGTGCTGTAAGCGGTCAGGCTCCTGACCCAGAGACCGTTGAGGAGGACATCAGTGATGTGCAGACACTACTCGATGATGATGAAGCCGATCACACTTGGGAAGCCGGGTGCAGAAGGGGCTTCATCATCAGGAGAAGAGAGTGGCAGTTTGCCTTGAGGCAGAGGCAGTGCCAGCAAGGTGGTAGCATGGCTGGGAGTCAGCAGGATGGCAGCAGTGGAAGGTCGGGAGCCAAACGTGCCCGGAGTAGACCACTTGCTTTGCAGCATCCTACCTGCCCGGGAAGTAGTGGTGCAGGGGTTTACGGAGGCAGCGGCGGTAGCAGTCAGTCAATGCGGACTGTTGGGGGGAAAATCATCTACTCGGCGGTGTGGCAGTTTTTTTATTAAGCTGCCAGAGAAGGTTAACTTGGCCATATGTAGAATATGTGAGCAGAAGGGGAAGCATGGCCAGGGTGCCAATGTTGGCACTATGGCCCTGCGTCAACATATGCAGCGTTGCCATGCAGTGGCCTAGGAGAACCGTGGTTCTGATGTGGTGGTCCAGCCTGCCGCAGTTACCGCTGCATCACCCAGTGGAAAGCACCCAGTTTCAGCCAGTCAAGGTTCGACGATCTTAGCCGAAGGGAGCTGTCTGTCATTACCATCTTCTGCTGCTCCAAATGCTCCTGCTAATACTCCTCGTCAGTCATTCCATCAGCAATCGATCATCGAAGCGATTGCCAAGAGACAGCAGCATGTGTGCATGCATCCAACGGCGCAGAAGTTTAACATGCTCCTGTCCAACCCGCCTGATGCCAGACATGTGGAAAGTGCTCCTTCTTTCACTCACCTTGGTCAGCGGGATCTGGTATTGCCACCCACCACCCCACTCTGTTGCCGGGTCACTTTGTGGTCTCCTGATACAGTTGCTACTGCCATCTCCACACTATGTCACCTTGCTACTCTGTGGTGTCCTCCTGCTGCTGCTGCCATATCCACACTATGTCATCTTGCCACTCTGTGATCTCCTGATGCTGCTGCCATATCCACACTGTGTCACCTTGCCACTCTGTGGTCTCCTGATGCTGCTGCTACCGCCATCTCCACAATATGTCACCTTGCCACTCTGTGGTATCCTTCTGCTGCTGCAGCCATATCCACACTACATCACCTTGCCACTCTATGGTATCCTCCTGCTGCTGCTAATGCCATCTCCACACTATGTCACCTTGCCACTCTGTGGTATCCTCCTGCTGCTACAGCCATATCCACACTATGTCACCTTGACACTCTGTGATATCCTCCTGCTGCTGCAGCCATATCCACACTATGTCACCTTGCCACTCTATGGTATCCTTCTGCTGCTGCTAATGCCATCTCCACACTATGTCACCTTGCCACTCTGTGGTATCCTCCTGCTGCTGCTACCATATCCACACTATGTCACCTTGCCACTCTGTGGTCTCCTAATGCTGCTACTGCCATCTCCACACTATGTCACCTTGCCACTCTGTGGTCTCCTGCTGCTGCTGCCATATCCACACTATGTCACCTTGCCACTCTGTGGTGTCCTGATGCTTCTGATGCCACCATCTACACATTACGTCAACTTTCTACTCTGTGGTGTCCTCCTGCTGCTGCTGTTCCTGCTACTGCTATCTCCACACTATGTCACCTTGCCACTCTGTGGTATCCTCTTGCTGCTGCCATATACACAATGTCTCATTGCCACTCTGTGGTATCCTCCTGCAGCTGCTGCTGCTGCCAAATTCACACTATGTTACTTTGCCACTCTTGGTATCCTCCTGCTTCTGCTGCCATATCCACACTATGTCACCTTGCCGCTTTGTGGTCTCCTGATGCTGCTGCTGCTGCCATCTCCACACTATGTTACCTTGCCACTCTGTGGTATCCTCCTGCTGCTATATCCACACTATGTCACCTCGCCACTCTGTAGTCTTCTGATGCTGATAATGCTGCTTCCGCTATCTCCAGACTATTTCACTTCGCCACTCTGTGTTATCCTTCTGCTGCCATATCTACACTATGTCACCTTGCAACTCTGTGGTATCCTCCTGCTGCTGCTGCCATCTGCACACTATGCCACCTTGCCACTCTGTGGTATCCTCCTGCTACAGCTGCTGCTGCCATATATACACGCTATGTTACCTTGCCACTCTGTGGTGTCCTGATGCTGCTGTGCTGCCAAATCCACACTATGTCACCTTGCCACTCTTCGGTCTTCTGATGCTGCTGCCGCCATCTCCACACTATGTCTCCTTGTCACTCTGTGGTCTTCTGATGCTGCTGCTGCTACTGCCATCTCCACACTATGTCACCTTGCCACTCTGTGGTATCCTCCTGCTGCTGCCATATACACACTATGTCTCATTTCCACTCTGTGGTATCCTCCTGCAGCTGCTGCTGCCAAATTCACACTATGTTACTTTGCCACTCTTTGGTATCCTCCTGCTTCTGCTGCCATATCCACACTATGTCACCTTGCCACTCTGTGGTCTCCTGCTGCTGCTGATACCATATCCACACTATGTCACCTTGCCACTCTGTCGCATCCTGATGCTTCTGCTGCCACCATCTACACATTTTGTCAACTTTATGCTATTGTTACACAGGCTCTCGCACTATGTTACTTTGCCACTCTTTGGTATCCTCCTGCTTCTGCTGCCATATCCACACTATGTCACCTTGCCACTTTGTGGTGTCCTGATGCTGCTGCTGCCATCTCCAAAATATGTCACCTTGCCACTCTGTGGTATCCTCCTGCTGCTATATCCACACTATGTCACCTTGCCACTCTGTAGTCTCCTGATGCTGCTAATGCTGCTTCCGCTATCTCCAGACTATGTCACCTTGCCACTCTGTAGTATCCTCCTGCTGCTGCTGTCATATCCACATTATGTCACCTTGCCACTCTGTGGTATCCTGATGCTGCTGCTGCCATCTCCACACTATGTCACCTTGCCACTTTGTTGTATCCTGCTGCTGCTGTTTCCATATCCACACTATGTCACCTTGCCACTTTGTGGTATCCTGATGCTGCTGCTGCTACTGCCATATTCACAATATGTCACCTTGCCACTCTGTGATATCATCCTGCTGCTGCTGACATAGTCACAATATGTCACCTTGCCACTCTGTGGTAACCTGATGCTGCTGCCATATCCACACTATGTCACCTTGTTACTCTGTAGTATCCTCCTGCTGCTACTGCTGTTGCCAGAGCCACATTATGTCACCGTGCCACTCTGTAGAATCCTGATGCTGCTGCTGCAACCTCCACACTACAATATATCACCTTGCCACTCTGTGGTATCCTGATGCTGCTTCTGCTACTGCCATCTCCACACTATGTCACCTTGCCACTCTGTGGTATCTTCCTGCTGCTTCTGCCATATCCACACTATGTCACCTTGCCACTCTGCGGTATCCTCCTGCTGATGCCAATGCCACACTATGTCACCTTGCCACTCTGTGGTCTCCTGATTCTGCTGCCATATCCACACTATGTCACCTTGTTACTCTGTAGTATCCTCCTGCTGCTACTGCTGTTGCCATATCCACACTATGTCACCTTGCCACTCTGTGGTATCCTGATGCTGCTACTGCCATCTCCACACTATGTCACCTTGCCACTCTCTGGTATCTTTCTGCTTCTGCTGCCATATACACACTATGTCACCCTGCCACTCTGCGGTATCCTCCTGCTGATGCCATTTACACACTATGTCATTTTGCCACTCTGTGGTATCCTGATGCTGCTGCTGCCATCTCCCCACTATATCACCTTGCCACTCTGTGGTATCCTGATGCTGCTGCAGCAGCCATCTTCACACTATGTCACCTTGCCACTCTGTGGTATCTTCCTGCTGCTGCTGCCACCATATTTTTACACTATGTCACCTTGCCACTCTGTGGTATCCTCCTGCTGCTGCTGCCATTTCCAAACGATGTCACCTTGCCACTCTGTGGTATCCTGATGCTGCTGCTGCAGCCATCTTCACACTATGTCACCTTGCCACTCTGTGGTATCTTCCTGCTGCTGCTGCCACCATATTTTCACACTATGTCACCTTGCCACTCTGTGGTATCCTCCTGCTGCTGCTGCCATTTCCAAACGATGTCACCTTGCCACTCTTTGGTATCCTGATGCTGCTGCTGCCATCTCCACACTATGTCACCTTGCCACTGTGTGGTCTCCTGATGTTGCTGCTGCCATCTCTACACTATGTCACCTTGCCACTCTGTGGTTTCCTGCTGCTGCTGCCATCTCCACAGTATGTCACCTTGCCACTCTGTGGTTTCTTCCTGCTTCTGCTGCCATATCCACACTATGTCACCTTGCCACTCTGCAGTATCCTCCTGCTGATGCCATTTCCACACTATGTCATTTTGCCACTCTGTGGTATCCTGATGCTGCTGCTGCAACCTCCACACTACAATATATCACCTTGCCACTCTGTGGTATCCTGATGCTGCTTCTGCTACTGTCATCTCCACACTATGTCACCTTGCCACTCTCTGGTATCTTCCTGCTGCTACTGCCATATCCACACTATGTCACCTTGCCACTCTGCGGTATCCTCCTGCTGATGCCAATTCCACACTGTCACCTTGCCACTCTGTGGTATCCTGATGCTGCTGCCATCTCCACACTATATCACCTTGCCACTCTGTGGTACCCTGATGCTGCTGCTGCTACTGCCATTTCCACACTATGTCACCTTGCCACTCTGTGGTATCTTCCTGCTGCTGCCATATCCACACTGTCACCTTGCCACTCTGTGGTATCCTCCTGCTGCTGCCATTTCCAAACTATGTCACCTTGCCACTTTGTGGTATCCTGATGCTGCTGCTACTGCCATCTCCACATTGTGTCACCTTGCCACTCTGTGGTATCTTCCTGCTGCTGCTGCCATATCCACGCTATGTCACCTTGCCACTCCGTGGTCTCCTGATGCTGCTGCCATATCCACACTATGTCACCTTGTTACTCTGTAGTATCCTCCTGCTGCTACTGCTGTTGCCATATCCACACTATGTCACCTTGCCACTCTGTGGTATCCTGATGCTGCTACTGCCATCGCCACACTATGTCACCTTGCCACTCTGTGGTATCTTTCTGCTTCTGCTGCCATATCCACACTATGTCACCCTGCTGATGCCATTTACACACTATGTCATTTTGCCACTCTGTGGTATCCTGATGCTGCTGCTGCCATCTCCCCACTATATCACCTTGCCACTCTGTGGTATCCTGATGCTGCTGCTGCAGCCATCTCCACACTATGTCACCTTGCCACTCTGTGGTATCTTCCTGCTGCTGCTGAAGCCATATTTTCACACTATGTCACCTTGCCACTCTGTGGTATCCTCCTGCTGCTGCTGCCATTTCCAAACTATGTCACCTTGCCACTCTGTGGTATCCTGATGCTGCTGCTGCCATCTCTACACTATGTCTCCTGGCCACTGTGTGGTCTCCTGATGTTGCTGCTGCCATCTCTACACTATGTCACCTTGCCACTCTGTGGTTTCCTCCTGCTGCTGCTGCCATCTCCACAGTATGTCACCTTGCCACTCTGTGGTATCTTCCTGCTTCTGCTGCCATATCCACACTATGTCACCTTGCCACCCTGCAGTATCCTCCTGCTGATGCCATTTCCACACTATGTCATTTTGCCACTCTGTGGTATCCTTATGCTGCTGCTGCCATCTCCCCACTATATCACCTTGCCACTCTGTGGTATCCTGATGCTTCTGCTGCTACTGCCATCCCCACACTATGTCACCCTGCCACTCTGTGGTATCCTGATGCTGCTGCTGCAGCCATCTCCACACTATGTCACCTTGCCACTGTGTCACCTTGCCACTCTGTGGTGTCTTCCTGCTACTGCTGCCATATTTTCACACTATGTTACCTTGCCACTCTGTGGTATCCTCCTGCTGCTGCCATTTCCAAACTATGTCACCTTGCCACTCTGTGGTATCCTGATGCTGCTGCCATCTCCACACTATGTCACCTTGCTACTCTGTGGTCTTTTGATGTTGCTGCTGCTGCCATCTCTACACTATGTCACCTTGCCACTCTGTGGTATCCTGATGATGCTGCTGCTGCTACTTCTATCTCCACACTCTGTCATTGGGCCACTCTGTGATCTCCTTATGCTGCTTCATCAATATGTCATAGGTCCACCCTGTGGACTTTTCATGCTGTTCCCACCCTTCCCACTTCATGACTGGGCCACTATTTTGCCTTTTAGCCTTGCTGACATCATGATTTATTTGACCTTTCTTCTGATCTGCCAGAAGGAAGGAAAAATGAGACGCACAACAGATCCTTTCTTTGTAGCAGCTATAAGGCCTGTATGTTCCATCAGAATTGGCTTCTGATTAGGTAGCCAAAAGCAGTAGTGGGTACAAAACACAGAAGACGTACAAATGTTCCATTCACATGTCATCTCTGTTTTAGATCCACTCCTGTTTTTTGGGGGAATTAGCAATACTGATGGATTATTGAGCAAATGCTGACCAAATGAAGGCATATGCTCCATAGACAGGATCCATTTTTGTGGGTTATAGTTCTGATGGATTAGAGGAAGGGCAAATTAATTAGTGACGTCCACACAAAGTTACTGCTGACACCCTCTTCTTGTATACACATTTAATAGAACAGGTTTTGTAAACATCTATGTGGAATCAGCTGGCGACGGTGTAAAAGGAGTGCGCTTCTTCTTGACACTTACATCGACCTATAAGGAAGAGTTCATACATGAGTTATTTGGTCAGTTTTGACCCTGGGACTGCCCTAATAAGTGATGTGTGCAGTGATTCTAAGAGCAACACCTGTCATTTGCATGTCATACGGACTGACAGTATTATTTCACTACCAAAGCAGACTCCTTTTGTGTGTTACTACAAGACACAATTTTCTACACTACTATAAAGGTTCTCTGCAGCCTTGAAATAGCTGTTTTTTAACTAAATTCGCTGCAAATATATCCGGTTTGAACTGAATATTCACCCAAAAAATTGGCGAACCATCGAATCAAATTTTTGAAAAATTTGCTCATCTCTAATTAAAATGGAAAATCTGCCCAAAAATGTGAAATTCTGAAATTTCATCTACATTTTTCTTTAATTCTTGTGGAACACCTAAAGGGTTTAGAAAGTTTTTTAAAATCAGTTTTGAATACCTTGAGTGGTTTAGTTTCTAAAATGGGGCCATTTATGGGTGGTTTCTCTTATGTAAGCCTCACAAATGTGGGTTGTGGAAATTTTCAGAAAAAGTTCAAGATTTGCTTCTAAACTTCTAAGCCTTCTAACCTCCCAAAAAAAGAAAATGGCATTTACAAAATGATCCAAACATGAAGTAGACATATGGGAAAAATAAAGTAATAACTATTTTAGGAGGTATTAATATCTGGTATCGAATACATTTAGAAAATTTTTCCAAATTTTTGGTAAGTTTGGTATTGTTTTTATAAATAAAAATGAAATATTTTGACTAAAATTTACCATTTATCATGGAGTACAATATGTGACGAGAAAAAATTCTCAGAATGGCTTGGCTAAGTAAAAGTGTTTTAAAGTTATCACCACATAAAGTGACACATGTCAGATTTGCAGAAAATGGCCTGGTCCTTAATGTGAAAAATGGCAGGGTCCTGAAGGGGTTAAGTGACATGATAAGGATAGGATCACACAACATTCTTGCATTATCTTTGGCATGACTGTGTAAAACATTTTGCTGAGAATATGCTTCAAATATGGCTGCAGCAAGCACTATCTGTATGGATTGTTCCCTACACCAGGGATGTTCAACCTGCGGCTCTCCAGCTGTTGCAAAACTACAACTCCCAGCATGCCTGGACAGTCTACAGCTATTATTCTACAGCAGGACATGGTGGGAGTTCTAGTTTTATAACAGCTGAAGGTCCACAGGTTGAGCATCTCTACCCTACACAATTCACTGAGTAAGACATTCTAGTTATAAGTGTATTAGAACAGTGCACCACTCAAACAGTGTAGTGGGTTGTGGTGCAATACTTGATAAGAACAGTGCACCATCACAGGCAATGAATGTGCTTTGAACACTTTTGAAAGTTTTTTCAAGAAAAATATGTTGACTGTTAGCCCTGTTATTATTGCAATAAAAAATAATGTGAAATGAATTAAAATATGGATTCTTAAAAACATCATATAGTTTTTTCAATTGTGATTTTTATAATTACAAAAGCCCATCTGGCTAAATGATATTTTTTGTAATTTAAAAATCAAGTGGAGTTAGCCAAAAGTCTACTAAAAAGAACCATATTTATTTTTGTATTTTTTATTTTATTTCCTTGATGTGTATGAAAATAGAAATGCAAATTTTGGCATTTACACAATCTTTTATCCTTCATTACAAGATAGTGTCTGTATCATTACAGATGAGGCATCTACTAATAGTATGTAAACATTAGCATCCAAACGTATCATTCAGTGAATTGTCTAACATATTTAATTAAATAAATCAGAGCTCTACAAATCTTTCTGATGAACATGTGAGCAAATGCCGGAATGTTGAAGATTGCCTGACTATGTTACGGGGCATTTTAAACTAATTACTACTACTATTTATACAACCTAATTTTCCTAGGAAAATGTAGTAAATTAACTCATAATGTCAAGGTTAAGATCCCCCAATATGGTTTGTTTTAGTTTAATTGTTACAAATTGAATTCATTACAATTGTCATTGATGCTGCAAGACGCAGAAACTGCTTCCTTGTCAGAGTCTTTAAGCAAAAACCCTTTTGTTCTCCTATATAATCAGCCTAGGAAAAATATTTAAAGCAGCAGGAAATTAGAAGACACAATTCTTATTTTCAAATTGAAAACATCTAGAACATCTTGTAAAGCAATATGTTTAATGGAAAATAAGACATTCATGAACTCTTTCACATTTGTACTTACCTAAAGCATACCTTCTAATTAAAGGTAATCTCTGGACAAATCGCTGACCTGTCACATGTCTGGACAAACTTCTCCAGACCTGTCACATGTCTTGCTCAAACTCTATTTTCTAGCCACCCTAAAATCATGTGACCATCACTTTGCCTCTGCATTGTGCAGTACAGTGGTTATTACCCACTTTATTTAGGAGCAAAGAACTTATCAATTAAAATTGTCATGTAATTGCATTAATCTTTCTACAAATCCAAAAAATGTATGTGGGTGAGTTGGCTTATTCACTTCTGGGTCCCCAGATTGCTTTGAATGAATGGTAGCTACTGAATATCGTTTGCTTTCTGAACATATCTTTCTAATACAAGGCTCCAGCAACTCCTGATAGAATTTCAAACAGATCATTTGACTCTCAGTAACCAGGGAGAGAGGCAACCTTGGAGATAACTGCTTACTGTTTTATTAAAAGGGAATGCGAATCAGAAAATGGACTATTGTTTAGATCAAGTTTTTATGTTAAACAATTTCTTTTACACTTTTGGTGTTTTTTAATTTTCCATGTTCCCATCTACGGTTAAAAAAAATACTTAACGAACACAGTTTTTACACTGGCCATTAGCCTAAAATATATCAAAACCTCCTGTTCTTTGAGAACAGACACATGGGGAAGAGACACAATAAACAGGAGCCAACTTGTTTACTTCTATAGGAGAGATTTCTAGGCATGTTCTGCGACCTGTGCAGAGGTTATGAGGAGTAGATAAGTTGTGATATCACTTATTGTGAATGGTTGAATCAAAGCTGACAAAGTGGAATTCGTTCTGAATTTCAGGAAAAATTTGATTCGCACCGAATGCGAATTTCCTGCCTCTTCGTGCTAACAAATAGTTTTTTCCCTAAAATGGCTGCTGCACGTGTGAGGACATGGGGCAAGAAACTCTGGGAAGGCGGGATCACCCACAATGCCATGCATGCAGCCAATCAGCAGCCAGCCAGCCCTGTGATGTCACAGACCTATAAATAGCGGCAGCCATCTTAGATTCTGCCATTTACCAGTGTACTTAGTGCAGGAAAAGATGTCTGTAGGAGCTAGGGACAGTGATAGAAAAAACATCATTGTTCTGAAAAAAAACGATTTACAAGTGGAGGGAAAGATTATTTAACCATCTCAGCCCCTCTAGCTTAAACACCCTTAATGACCAGGCCACTTTTTACACTTCTGCACTACACTACTTTCACAGTTTATTGCTCGGTTATGCAACTTACCACCCAAATGAATTTTACCTCCTTTTCTTCTCACTAATAGAGCTTTCATTTGGTGGTATTTCATTGCTGCTGACATTTTTACTTTTTTTGTTATTAATCGAAATTTACCGATTTTTTGGCAAAAAAATTACATTTTTCAATTTGAGTTGTAAATTTTTAAAAAAAAAACGACATCCATATATAAATTTTTCTCTAAATTTATTGATCTACATGTCTTTGATAAAAAAAAAAATGTTTGGGTAAAAAAAAAAAATGGTTTGGGTAAAAGTTATAGAGTTTACAAACTAAGGTACAAAAATGTGAATTTCTGCTTTTTGAAGCAAATCTGGCTTTCTGAGCACCTGTCATGTTTCCTGAGGTTCTACAATGCCAAGACAGTAGAAAACCCCCACAACTGACCCCATTTCGGAAAGTAGACACCCTAAGGTGTTTGATGATGGGCATAGTGAGTTCATAGAACTTTTTGTTTTTTGTCACAAGTTAGCGGAAAATGCAGATTTTTTATTTTTTTCCTTACAAAGTCTCATATTGCACTAACTTTTGACAAAAAATAAAAACTTCCATGAACTCACTATGCCCATCAAGAAATACCTTGGGGTGTCTTCTTTCCAAAATGGGGTCACTTGTGGGGTAGTTATACTGACCTGGCATTCTAGGGGCCCTAATGTGTGAGAAGTAGTGTAATGTGCTTCAGAAGAAGTAGGGCAATGTGTTTTAGGGTGTCTTTTTACATATACCCATGCTGGGTGAGAGAAATATCTTGTCAAAAGACAACTTTTCCCATTTTTTTATACAAAGTTGGCATTTGACCAAGATATTTATCTCACCCAGCATGGGTATATGTAAAATGACACCCCAAAACACATTCCCCAACTTCTCCTGAGTACGGCGATACCACATGTGTGACACTTTTTTGCAGCCTAGATGCGCAAAGGGGCCCAAATTCCTTTTAGGAGGGCATTTTTAGACATTTTGATCCCAGACTTCTTCTCACGCTTTAGGGCCCCTAAAATGCCAGGGCAGTATAAATACCCCACATGTGACCCCATTTTGGAAAGAAGACACCCCAAGGTATTTAATGAGGGGCATGGCGAGTTCATAGAATTTTTTATTTTTTTTGCCACAAGTTAGCGGAAATAGATTTCTCCCTTTCCGCTAACTTGGGACAAAAATTTCAATCTTTCATGGACTCAATATGCCCCTCACGGAATACCTTGGGGTGTCTTCTTTCCGAAATGGGGTCACATGTGGGGTATTTATACTGCCCTGGCATTTTAGGGGCCCTAAAGCGTGAGAAGAAGTCTGGAATATAAATGTCTAAAAAATTTTACGCATTTGGATTACGTGAGGGGTATGGTGAGTTCATGTGAGATTTTATTTTTTGACACAAGCTAGTGGAAAATGCAGATTTTTTATTTTTTTCCTTACAAAGTCTCATATTGCACTAACTTTTGACAAAAAATAAAAACTTCCATGAACTCACTATGCCCATCAAGAAATACCTTGGGGTGTCTTCTTTCCAAAATGGGGTCACTTGTGGGGTAGTTATACTGACCTGGCATTCTAGGGGCCCTAATGTGTGAGAAGTAGTGTAATGTGCATCAGAAGAAGTAGGGCAATGTGTTTTAGGGTGTCTTTTTACATATACCCATGCTGGGTGAGAGAAATATCTTGTCAAAAGACAACTTTTCCCATTTTTTTATACAAAGTTGGCATTTGACCAAGATATTTATCTCACCCAGCATGGGTATATGTAAAATGACACCCCAAAACACATTCCCCAACTTCTCCTGAGTACGGCGATACCACATGTGTGACACTTTTTTGCAGCCTAGATGCGCAAAGGGGCCCAAATTCCTTTTAGGAGGGCATTTTTAGACATTTTGATCCCAGACTTCTTCTCACGCTTTAGGGCCCCTAAAATGCCAGGGCAGTATAAATACCCCACATGTGACCCCATTTTGGAAAGAAGACACCCCAAGGTATTTAATGAGGGGCATGGCGAGTTCATAGAATTTTTTATTTTTTTTGCCACAAGTTAGCGGAAATAGATTTCTCCCTTTCCGCTAACTTGGGACAAAAATTTCAAACTTTCATGGACTCAATATGCCCCTCACGGAATACCTTGGGGTGTCTTCTTTCCGAAATGGGGTCACATGTGGGGTATTTATACTGCCCTGGCATTTTAGGGGCCCTAAAGCGTGAGAAGAAGTCTGGAATATAAATGTCTAAAAAATTTTACGCATTTGGATTACGTGAGGGGTATGGTGAGTTCATGTGAGATTTTATTTTTTGATACAAGCTAATGGAATATGAGACTTTGTAAGAAAAAAAAAGAAAAAATTAAATAAAAATTTCTGCTAACTTGGGCCAAAAAAATGTCTGAATGGAGCCTTACAGGGGGGTGATCAATGACAGGGGGGTGATCAATGACAGGGGGGTGATCAGGGAGTCTATATGGGGTGATCACCCCCCTGTCACTGATCACCCCCCTGTAAGGCTCCATTCAGACGTCCGTATGTTTTTTACGGATCCACGGATACATGGATCGGATCCGCAAAACACATACGGACGTCTGAATGGAGCCTTACAGGGGGGTGATCAATGACAGGGGGGTGATCACCCCATATAGACTCCCTGATCACCCTTCTGTCATTGATCACCCCCCTGTCATTGATCACCCCCCTGTAAGGCTCCATTCAGACGTCCGTATGTTTTTTACGGATCCACGGATACATGGATCGGATCCGTAAAGCACATACGGACGTCTGAATGGAGCCTTACAGGGGGGTGATCAATGACAGGGGGGTGATCAATGACAGGGGGGTGATCAGGGAGTCTATATGGGGTGATCACCCCCCTGTCATTGATCACCCCCCTGTAAGGCTCCATTCAGACGTCCGTATGTGTTTTGCGGATCCGATCCATGTATGCGTGGATCCGTAAAAAACATACGGAAGTCTGAATGGAGCCTTACAGGGGGGTGATCAATGACAGGGGGGTGATCAATGACAGGGGGGTGATCAGGGAGTCTATATGGGGTGATCACCCCCCTGTCATTGATCACCCCCCTGTAAGGCTCCATTCAGACGTCCGTATGTGTTTTGCGGATCCGATCCATGTATGCGTGGATCCGTAAAAAACATACGGACGTCTGAATGGAGCCTTACAGGGGTGTGATCAATGACAGGGGGGTGATCAATGACAGGGGGATGATCAGGGAGTCTATATGGGGTGATCAAGGATTAATAAGGGGTTAATAAGTGACAGGGGGGTGTAGTGTAGTGGTGTTTGGTAATACTTATTACTGAGCTACCTGTGTCCTCTGGTGGTCGATCCAAGCAAATGGGACCACCAGAGGACCAGGTAGCAGGTATATTAGACGCTGTTATCAAAACAGCGTCTAATATACCTTTTAGGGGTTAAAAAAATCACATCTACAGCCTGCCAGCGAACGATCGCCGCTGGCAGGCTGTAGATCCACTCGCTCACCTTCCGATCCTGTGAACTCGCGCGCCTGGGTGCGCGCGTTCACAGGAAAACTCGTATCTCGCGAGATGACGCATAGATGCATGACTCTGCCTGGAGCTGCCGCCTCCGGAACGCGATCCTGCGTTAGGCGGTCCGGAGGCGGTTAAGGTGTAGGGAAAGGATAGGGAGGAATCAATCCACAGCATTTCTGTTGAACATGGTTCAGTCGGGGAGGTGACAGCCTGGGTAATAGGAACACTGACTGGGGATCCAAATTGCCTTTATACAGCTCTGTAATTCCATCAAACTGTTCTTATTAGGGTGTAAGTGCTGTTTGATACAGGCATTAACAGGTATTATAACAAGGAAATATTTTGACATTTTATTTGCCCTAGTGCGGTGCAGTTATACGTTCTAAAGCATTTTTGGCTTGTATTAGTGGGAAAAAAGTGCTTATTAGCCATTCTGTGGTGAAGTGCGAAAACTACAGGCCTTTTTTGTCGTGTATTAGTGGAAAAAGAAAATATATATTTGCCGCTCAGCGGTGCAGTTATCTGTTGTAAAGCCCTTTTTGCTTGTATTAGTGGAAAAAGGAAAAAATATATTTGCCGCTCAGCGGTGCAGTTATCTGTTTTAAAGCCCTTTTTTGATTGTATTAGTGGAAAAAGGAAAAAATATCTTTGTCGCTCAGCAATGCAGTTTTCTTTTTCAAATCCCTTTTTTTTGTGTATTTGTGGAAAAAAGAAAAATATCTTTGTCGCTCAGTGGTGCAGTTATCTGTTCTAAAGCCCAGTTTGCCGTGTATTACTGGCAAAATAAAATTGTATTCGCCGTCCTGCGTTGCACTTATCTGTTTCAAAAGCCTTTTGTGTAAAAGAAGAAAAAAATTAGGGCGTAATTGCCTTTCAGCGGTGCAGTGAGATATTTTACAACCCAGTTTGGCGTGTAATACTGGTGAAATAAAAATATATTCACCGTCCTGTGTTGCACTTATCTGTTGAAAAGCCTTTTGTGTAAAACAAAAAAAAATTAGGGCGTAATTGCCGTTCTGCGGTGCAATGATATATTCTAAAGCCCAGTTTGCCGTGTATTACTGGCAAAATAAAAATATATTTGCCGTCCTGCGTTGCACTTATCTGTTGAAAAGCCTGTTGTGTTCTGTAACAGTTTAAAAAAATTAGGGCCTATTTGTCATTTAGCAGTGCAATGATATATTCTAAAGCCCTGTTTGCTGTGTATTAGTGGCAAAATAAAAAATATTTGATCTAACATTTGGTTATTTGATCTAACAGTATTTCAGGCAGAGAAGTGCCAGGCCCTGCATAGGGGACTGGCAGAGGCCTAAATGTTTCTGGCGCAGGCAGAGGTCGCAGCGCAGAGTAAGAGGCCATGGCACCAGGGGTCACTTTCAGAGGCCTGAACTCCCAGTGTCAGCTAGCGGTCGTGCCGTGACCAGCAACCCAGCGACCAGCAACCCAGTGGATCTTTGACTTCGTCGCAAGTGACATTAGACACCCACAGTCAAGAGTCAGTAGGTTCATAAGACACAACCCTTAGTTGGCATGGCCCGGGAGCAGGCCCTGTGCCCTCACCTGTCTTCAACCTGCCTCTGTCATTTTCTGTTTCCTCACCGCGAGAAGTATTATATGCTGTAGGCTCATCTCCACTTTTCAGCGAGGAAGAACTACTAGAGGACAGTCAGAAGCTACTGCCCAGCCAAGATGGGGAGGATACATCCACCACTTCCTCCACTAGGCGGGCAAGTAGTGATGAGGAGAGTGGCGTGGGAGCTGGTGTTGAGATCCGTCAGGCTCCTGACCAAGAGACGGTTGAGGAGGACATCAGTGACGTTCAGACAGTACTCAATGATGATGATGTTGCTGATGGCACTTGGGTGACGAAGAGGCTTCATCATTATCGGGAGAAGAGGGTGGCAGCTTGTCCGTGAGCCAGCAGTGGAGCCAGCAAGTTGCTAGCGTGGGCAGGAGTCAGCAAGGTGGCAGCAGTAGGAGGTCGGTAGTCAAACACTCCCAGGGTAGATCACTCGCTTCGTGGGAGCCTAGCTGCCCGGGAAGTAGCAGTGCAGGGGCTTAAGGAGGACGAGGCAGTAGAATTTAGTCAGTGCGCAGAGTTGCACATGGTTTTTTAACCGCCGGAGGAGGTGAACGTGGCCTTATGTAGAATCTGTGGGCACAGGGTGAAGCATGGCCAGGGTGACAATTTTGGCACTACGGCCCTACATAAACATATGCAGCATCGCCATAAAGTGGCCTGGGAAAACCGTGGCACCGATGTGGTGGTCCAGCCTGCCGCAGCAACAGCTGCATTAACCAATGGCACACACTCAGTTTCTGGAAGTCAAAGCTCCACCACCTTAGCCAAAGGGAGAAATCTGTCATTCCCATCATCTGCCAGTCCTGATGCTCCTGCTCCTACTCCTCGTCATCGTCACGCAGTTTGTCAGCTATCGATCACCGAAGCAATTGCCAAGAGACAACATTATGCGTGCACTCATCCAACAGCGCAGAAGCTGAATGTGCTCCTGTCCAAGTTGCTGGAGCTGTAACTACGGTCAGGGACAGTATATGTCCTTTACGGCCCACTGGGTGAATGTGGTTCCTGCATAGCCACACCAGCAACTTGGCCAGGTGACGCCACTTCCGCCTCCACGTTGCCACGCCGTTGGTCCAGCGACAATGTCCTCCTCTTCCTCCTCATCCTCCACAGTGTCCTCAGCCTCCACTCTAGGGACAATTCACAGTGGCCCTCCAGCATACCACATGTGCAGGGCACGGCGGTGTCACGCTGCTCTGCACCTCGTTTGCCTGGGCGAATGGAGTCACACAGGGGAATAACTGCACCATATCCTTGAACAAGAAATCGAATCCTGGCTTTCTCGGCGACAACTGAAAATCGGAACCATGGTGACCGACAACGGGAAAAACATTGTGTCGGCGCTGCATCAAGGAGTGATGAGCCATGCGCCCTGCATGGCACACATGTTCAATCTGGTTGTCAAGCGGTTCCTTAAGTCTTCCACCCATCTGCAAGACATCCTAGAAATGGCCAGGAAACATTGCATGCACTTCAGCCACTCGTACACCGCAAAGCACATCCTCCTTGAGCTGCAGCAGGAGAACGGCATCCCCCAACATAGGCTGATATGGAACGTTTCCACCCGTTGGAATTCCATCCTTCATATGTTGGATCGACCATACGAACAGAGAAAGGCCATCAATGATTTACTGATGATCCGAGCGGACAGGAGAACTCCTCTGTGCAACTTCGATGTCAGCCAGTGGCAGCTCATGTGTGACACCTGCCGTTTGCTCAGGCCCTTTGAGGAGGCCACATTATTTGTCAGTCGCCAGGACTACGGGATAAGCAATGTCATTCCACTGCTTCATGTCCTGGAACAGATACTGGTAAATCTGGCTGGTCAGAGGACTGGAGACATGACGCTTAGATCTCCTGGCCACATGAGCCCTGTGGGGGCTGAACTAGAAGAGGAGGACATTGGAGCACAAGCAATGTGTAGCAAAATGGGGTTTTTTTTTCTACCCAGTTCACAGGAGAGGAGGAGCAGGAGCAGCAAGAGGAACTGCAGGGCGATGAGGAAGATGAGGCAGAGGACCCAGACACACTGTGGCAGTATGCAGTAGAGATGGAGGCAGGGAGTCCCTCCGAGTCACTTACGCAAATGGCCCGCTGCATGCTCACTTGCTTGGGTAGTGACAGCTGAACTGTCACCATTCGGCAGAAGAATAAGGTATGGATCAGCCAGGATTTCCACCCACCAATTCCTGATGCATCAGACTAGATCATCCATGGTGCCACACTAACACTTTGACAAAAGGGAGTGTTTTCTTCTGGCTACCTGCCTCAGCTACTATTCTGATGCTGCCACCCGCCTGATGCCACACATCTGATGCCAAGTGCTTCTTCTTTCACCCACCATCTTCAGCGGGTACTGGTATTGCCAACCACCTACACACTATGTCATCTTGTCATCTTGTGCCTCCTGATGCTGCCACCACCTACAGACTCTGTGATTGGGTCACTCTGTGGTCTCCTCAAGCTGCTTCCACCTCACCACTATGTCACCTTGCCACTCTGTGGTCTCCTCATGCTGCTGCCACCTCCACACTATGTCACCTTGCCACTCTGTGGTTTCCTCATGCTTCTTTCGCCTCACCACTTTGTCATAGGGCCACTGTGGACTTTTCATGCTGTTCCCACTCTCCCTATTTCATGACTGGGCCACTATTTAGCCTTTTTGGCTTGGCTGACATCATCATTTATTTTACCCTTACTCTGATGTGTCAGAAGAAAGGTAAAATGAGACGCACAAGGAATCCTGTCTGTGTAGAAGCTGTAAGGCCTGTATGGTCCCATCAGAATTGGCTTGTGATTCGGTAGCCAAAAGAAGAAGTGGGTACAAAACACAGAAGACTTGCAAATATTTAGTTCACGTGTCATCTCTGTTTTGGATTCACTCCTGTTTTTTTGGCATTAGCAATACTGATGGATTACTGACCAAGTGCTGACCGAGTGAAGGCGGATGCTCCACAGACAGGATCCGTTTTTTGCGGGTTATTGTTCTGACGGATCAGAGGAAGGGCAAAATAATTAGTGACGTAAAAACATATTTACTGCTGACATCCACTCTGTCGGGGGGCTCTACTTGCACAAGCGTTTAATAGAACAGGTTCTGTAGACATCTATGTGGAATCATCTGACGACGGTGTAAAAGGAGTGTGCTTCTTCTTCGTGCTAACATCGACCTGTAAGGCTGAGGTCATGCTTAATTTACTTGGTCAGTTTTGGCCCCGTGACTGCCCAAATAAGTAAAGTGTGCAGTGATTCTAAGAGCGACGCCTGTCATCTGCATGTTATATGGACTCACAGTATTACACTCCCATTACACAGTATTGCTCCCATTTTGCATGAGCTGAACTTAAGGATCTGAAACATTTTCTACATACACAAAAGATACATTACTCTCAAATATTGTTCACAAATCTGTCTAAATCTGTGTTAGTGAGCACTTCTCCTTTGCCAAGATAATCCATCCCACCTCACAGGTGTGGCATTTCAAGGTGCTGATTAGACAGCATGAATATTGCACAGGTTTGCCTTAGACTGCCCACAATAAAAGGCCACTCTTTTAGTGACCAATCCAGACGTGCACCCTGTGAAAGCCAGTGATAGATGAGTGCTGTGATCATTTGAATCTTATCACTTATGTGGGCAGTCACAGGGCTAAGACTGACCAAATAACTCAAGTAGGAACTCAGCCTTACAGGTCGATGTTAGCGCCAAGAAGAAGTGCACTCCTTTTACACTGTCATCAGCTGATTCCACATAGATGTCTACAGAACCTGTTCTATTAAACGCTTATACAAGTTGAGCCCCCGACAGAGTGGAGAGGGTGTCAGCAGTAAGTTTGTGTTGACTTCACTGATTATTTTGCCCTTCCTCTGATCCTTCAGAACAATAACCCCCAAAAAACGGATTGTGTCTGTTGAGCATCCGCCTTCACTCGGTCAGCATTTGGTCAGTAATCCATCAGTATTGCTTATGCCCAAAAAAACAGGAATGGATCAAAAATAGTGTTGATCACGAATATTCAAATTTGCTAATTTTTATCGTGAATATCGGCACTTTGAGAATTCACGAATATTTAGAATATAGTGATATATATACTCGTAATTTCGAATAGTCGATATTTTTTTTTTAATCAGCACACATCATCCCTCCCTGCTTCTAGCTTGTGGGCCAATGAGAAAGAAGGCTGCAATATCTTTGACTTTAGGAGTAATGTTGATTGCGAATTTTCGTAATGCTAATTTTTCAATTGCCGATTTCCGCAATCAAGATAATAATGACTGGAGATAATTCTCGAATTCACGAATATATGGTGAATATTCGCCTAAATATTTTCAAAATATCACAAATTTGAATATTGCCACTGCCGCTCATCACTAATCAAAAAGAGAGATGACACGTGAACGGAATATTTGCAAGTCTTCTGTGTTTTGAAACCACTCCTGCTTTTGGCTACCAAGTCACAAGCCAATTCTTTTTTTTTTTTTTTTTGAACGGGGAAGAAAAAAGAACATTTATTTAACAAACAGGACATTAATACACATAAAATACAACACAGAAGGGGCAAAACCACAAGATTTAAAAGACAAACTGAAAAAAAAAAGTGCTTCTTCAACAAGAATGGATTGACGACGTGTGTCGGGGTGACCACAATGGTAATGCATATTGATCATTAGTGATGAGCTGCATAGGCAATATTAGAATTTGCGATATTTCGCAAATTTTTGGCCGAATACTCGCCCTAAATTCGTGAATTTGAGAACTTGTGATCTCCAGTTGTGTTTACTTGATTGCGAAAACCGGCAAAGTAATATTTTCGCAATAAATTCACAATTAGAATATTAAACACTATTCGCGAATACGAATATATAGCACTATATTTTAAATATTCACAAATTCTTGAAGTGGCGATATTAAAATTCATGATTCGAATATTCACGCTCAACACTATTGATCATGAAATGTATGGGGTTATGGCTGATAACTGGAGGACAGTCCAGCAAACAAGCCGACTCATGCTTATTCCTTGAAGAGCTGGGTTGCTGATAAGTGGATTCTAAAGTGTTTGAAGAAATGCAAGTAAAGACATTGGAAAAAAATTGTCCACTTCCTCCAACATGACCTCGTTCTTTGATTTATGAACATCATTCCATAAAGTCTTGAAATCCTCTGCATATAAGGCATAAGAAATGATGTTCCCGTTCACTGACTGCAAACAGAGATCTTGACAGACAAATTTATCAAACTCTGCCGCCATCTTTCTGGGCGCCACATCTCCAGTCCCCTGACCAGCCAGATTTACCTACATCTGTTCCAGGACATGAAGCAGTGGAATGACATTGTTCCTCCCGTAGCCTTGGCGACTAACAAATAACATGGCCTCCTCAAAGGGCCTGAGCAAACAGCAGGTGTCACGTATGAGATGCCACTGGCTGACATCGAAGTTACACAGGGGAGTACTCCTGTCCGCTTGAATCATCAAGAAATTGCTGATGGCCTTTCTTTGTTCTTACAGTCGGTCAAACATATGGAGAGTGGAATTCCAATGGGTGGAAATGTCACATATCAGCCTATGTTGGGGGATGCCATTCTGCCGCTGCAGCTCAAGGAGGGTGTGCTTTGCGGTTTACGAGTGGCTGAAGTGCATGCAAAGTTTCCTAGCCATTTTTAGGATGCCTTGTAGATGGGTGGAAGACTTCAGCAACCGCTTGACAACCAGATTGAATACATGTGCCATGTATGGCGCATGGGTCAGCCCTCCTTGACGCAGCGCCTACACCATGTTCTTCCCGTTGTCAGTCACCATGGTTCCGATTTTCAGTTGTTGCTCAGAAAGCCAGGATTTAATTTCTTGATGAAGGACACAGAGCAGTTCCTCCCCTGTGTGACTCCGTTTGCCTAGGCAAACCAGGTGCAGAACAGCGTGAGAGTGATAAGAGGGGTCGCACAGGGCTTGCATACAATACATGTCTCCAACATAATTCTTGGATCTCTACATGAAAATAATATATTTGGTGTAAATTGCGAAAGGGGCATAGTTGGAGACCTTGGCTTCACAAGAGATACAGAGCAGCGGAGTTTGCTTTGAAATAAAAAATTTCACCACTACGTAATTTGGTCCATACCGCAAAAAGGGCTTTACCACATATAACTGCACCGCTGAACGGCAAATAGGCACTTATTTTTGGCCTTTTTTTACACTTCACAAGGCTTTTCAACATTGAAGTGCAACACTGAACGGCGAATATATATTTATTTCGCAACTAATACACGGCAACAAGGCTGGCGTCAGCACCCGGCATTTCTGGGCAAGTGCCGGGGCCCACAGCACAGCTTCCAGAGGTCAGAAGCAATGATCGCTTCCATCAATACAGATGGAAGCGCTCATTGCTGGAGCATAGGGAGCTGGTTCCTGTCACTCACCGCTCAGCTCCCCGCGCTTCTCCCCTCCTTCAGGCTGGCGGCACACAGAATGGTGAAGCAGGAAGACTTCTTCCCGTTCCACCATTCAGCCTGCAGACATAGATCACTCTGCCTGCCTGTATGGGCGGAGCCTGCAGCCCGGTAATCTGCATAAGCTCCGCCCACACGATGCTGCAGATGATCTTTGCCTGCAGGGAAGACAGAGAGGACTGTGAGCTTCAGTAGCGGGACAAGGTGAGTAGTTACTGTGTTTTTTTTGTTTTTAATACAGAGGGGTCACAAAGGACTTTAATACCATGGAGGGGGAACAGAGGACTTTATTACTATGGAGGGGGCACAGAGGTCTTTATTACTATGGAGGGGGAACAGAAGACTTTATTACTATGGAGGGGGCACAGAGGTCTTTATTACTACAGAGGGGGCACAGAGGACTTTATTACCATGGAGGGGGAACAGAGGACTTTATTACTATGGAGGGGGCACAGAGGTCTTTATTACTACAGATGGGGCACAGAGGACTTTATTACCTTGGAGGGGGCACAGGGGACTTTATTACTATGAAGGGGCACAAGGGACTTTACTACTATAGAGGGGGCACAGGGGACTTTATTACTATGGAGGGGGCACAGAGATCTTTATTACTATAGAGGGGGCACAGAGAACTTTATTAATATGGAGGGGCACAGAGAACTTTATTAATATGGAGGGGCACAGAGAACTTTATTAATATGGAGGGGCACAGAGGTCTTTATTACTATGGAGGGGCACAAAGGTCTTTATTACTATGGAGGGGGCACAAAGAGCATTTCTGCTATGGAGGGGGCACAGAGGGCATTACTACTCTGGAGGGGGCACAGAGGTCTTTATTACTATGGAGGGGGCACAGAGGACTTTATTACTATGGAGGGGGCACAGAGGTCTTTATTACTATGGAGGGGGAACAGAGGGCATTTCTACTATGGAGGGGGCTTAGTGGTCTTTATTACTATGGAGGGGGCACAGAGGACTTTATTACTATGGAGGGGGCACAGAGGTCTTTATTACTATGGAGGGGGCACAGAGGGCATTTCTACTATGGAGGGGGCACAGTGGACATTACTACCCTGGAGAGGGCACAGAGGGCATTACTAATGTGAAGGGGGCACAATGGGTATTTCTACTATGGAGTGAGCACAGAGCCAGAGGGCATTACTACAATTAAGGGGGAACAGTGGGCATTATTACTGTGAAGGGGGCACAATGGGGATTTCTACTGTGAAGAGGCACAATGGGGATTATTACTATGAAGGGGCACAATGGGGATTATTATTGTGAAGGTGGCACAGTGGGGATTATTATTGTGAAGGTGGCACAGTGGGGATTATTACTGTGAAGGGAGCACAATGGGGATTATTACTGTGAAGGGGGCACAGATAGGGCATTACAACTGTGAAAGGGGCACAGAGAGGGTGTAACTACTGTGAGAGGGCACAATTAGGGCAATACTACTGTGAGGGGGTACAATTTTTTTAAAAGTATTGGAGGTAGGGGTGCCAGAGAAAGGACCCCTACCGGGTGGAGCCAGGTGATTCAGGCGAGGAGTATTTATTGTTTTTTTTTTCACTTCCTGTGAAGGGGGCACATCTGGGCATAACCACTGTAAATGGGGCACTGGGCACATTTATCTTGGCATATCCACAGTAAGAAGGCACATATCTTGGCATATCTACTATGAGGGGACACATATCTTAACATATCTACTGGGAGGAGGCACATATTTTGGGATACCTACTGTGAAGAGTGCACATATCTTGGCATATCTACTGTGAGGGGGCACATATCTGTGTAAGGTATTTAATCTATAATACATGCAGTTTCATTTCTGTAAGCGCCGTGCAAAATGCCACAAAGGGGCCCACTGAGACTTTATCACCTCAGAGCCCAAATGAACGTGGAGCCGACCCTGTATAGCAAACAGGGCTTTAGAATATATCACTGCACCGCTGACCGGCAATTAGGGCCTAATTATTTTCAACTTTTACACAACACAAAAGGCTTTTCAACAGATAAGTGCAACGCTGAACGGCGAATATATTTTATTTCGCCACTAATACACGGCAAACAGGGCTTTAAAATATATGACTGCACCACACAAGAGCAAATATATTTTTCTTTCCCACTAATACACGGCAAAAAGGGCTTTACAAAATAAAACTGCACAAGGGCAAATAAGATGTACTCTAGAAATATTTCCTTGTAATAAACCCTGTTAATGGCTGTATCAAACAGCATTTGCACCCCAATAACAAGAACGGTTTGCTGGAATTACAGAGCTGTATAATGTCAATTTGGATCCCCAGTCAGTGCAGCAAGGTGTAATAGGATTGTTCCTATTACCCAGTCTGTAACCTCCCCTACTGAACCCTGTTCTACACAAATGCTGTGTAACGATTGCTCCCTATCCTCTCCCTTGCACTTATAAATCGTCTTTTTACCTCAATCAAATATTTCCTATCACTGTCCCTAGCGCCTGAAGACATCTCTCCCTGCAATAAGTATGCTGGTAAATGGCAGAATCTAAGATGGGTGCTGCTATTTATAGGGCTTTGATATCACAGGGCTAGTTGGCTGCTGATTGGCTGCATGCATGGACTTATGGGTGATCCCGCCTTCCCAGAGTTCTTTTCTCCCTGTCCTCACATGTGCAGCAGCCATTTTAGGAAAAAATTTGATTCGGCTTTGGTGCGAATATAATTTTTCCGGAAATTTGGATCGAATTCCACTTCGTCAGCTTTGATTCGCTCATCTCTATTAATTTTTTACAATAAAATGTTGCATAAGCGCCCTATTTTTTTTTTTTTACAAGGGGTAGCAGGAGAAAAAAGCACCTCAAATTTTATCAAGCATTTTCTCCTGAATACGGCAATACCCGATATGTAGTTGTAAATTGCTGTTTGGGCTCACGGCAAGGATCAGAAGAGAAGGACTGCCATGTTTTTTGGAGGGCAGATTTTGGTGGAATGGGTGCCATGTTGCTATTGATCAGCCTCTGGAAACCAGTACAACCATTTTCTGACAACCACACATTTATTTATTTTTTCTCAATGGGGCTTTAGCATTAATTCTATTATGGGGTACATACAACAATTTGATCACTTTTTTCCCCCCGCTTTTTGGGAAGCAGGATAATGATAAGGCAGCAACTTTTTTTTTTTGCTGATCATCTGATATAGGGGCTCATTTTTTGTGGGATGAGTTGATGTACATTGTAAGTTTTTGTAAGACAAAGTGACCAAAAAATTGCTATTTTGGAGCATTTTTTTTTTTTATGGCGTTCATCTAACAGGGTAGATTATGTAATATTTTTATAGAACCAGTCATTATGGATGCGGCGATACCTACGGTAATATGTCTGGTTTTTTTTTTCTATTTTTTGGAATTTTATATGTTTTTATTAAAGGAAAGGGGAGTTTTTTTTACTTAAAACTTTTCTTTTTTTAATATGAAAAACACTTTTTTTTTCAATCCAAGGGATTTCTGGGAATATTAACTTTCAAGAGAAGGACTCTAGCCTTCATTGCCTTCTAAAAAAAATCATACTTTCCTGTTCCTTGCTGCTCCCATCCTGCATACTGTCTCCCATCCCCCCATCTTCCAGTTCCCAGCTTGTTTTTTTTCCAGCCAAAGAATGACTATAGCCATGTGCACTGTTGTAGCCAATAACTGGGTTCAGTGGTGACGTATCACTTGGGCCTCTTGCACACGACCGTATGGCTTTTTCAGTATTTTGTGATCTGCAAAAAACAGATCGCAAAAAATACGGATGACGTCCGTGTGCATTCCGTTTTTTGCGGAACGGAACAGATGGCCCCTGATAAAACAGTACTATTCTTGTCCGTCATCCGAACAATAATAGGACATGTTCTATCTTTGAACGGAATAGAAAAACGGAAATAAGGAAATAGAAGGCATTCGGAGTACCTTCCGTTTTTTTTGCAGATCCATTGAAATTAATGGTTCAGTATATGGTCCATATACAGAACGCAAAAAACGGAATGTAAAGTTGAAGAGTGACTTAGTTAATATTCCTGGAAAAACATCTTTAAAGCTCACCATACTAAAGTTTCCTCAAAAGTTCCAAAAACTTTCTTAGCTATGCTAGCTTTTATCAAGAAAGTTCACATTTTGCAATCTACGTAGCACTTCAGGATATATTAAATAAATGTAAAAAAAAAATAGCAAATTATATTATTTAGTGACTTCATATATAGGCTACAAATTATAAATCTGAAAAAAATGGTTTGAAAATGACAAATCTAAGCCAGCAAGGGAGCTGGCATAGATTTAATCCAGTTGAACGGACACCGGATCATGCACCGAAAGTTATGTAGAGGCCGAACTAAGACCAGTCATAATAAATGTCCCCCTAAGTTTTTTTGAGAAAAGTGTTAATTTTGCAAATATGGCACTGTCACTTTAACTGTGTTTTTCTCTCACTTTAAAGACTACATTTAATATCTATTTCTCAGCAGTGTACAAACTGACATCATCTACTCATAAAAGCAGAATGCTTTGCTTTTTTTAAGCTTCAAGCTGAATAACAAATTGCCACAGATGACAGCATAAAAGAATAACATAATGGAATCAAAAGAAAATTCATTGTCAACAGAAACCCCCTGCTGAGGAATTTCAATTTCATATATCTAATTATCCCTGTCAGTTGGAAGAACTGACAAAAAGCATTCTTTGTTCTCCCTTTCTGCCTCTCGCATCTCACTCTCAATTAATTCCGGCATACAAATATGACTAATTGTCTTTGCAGTGCTCAAGAGCTCTGTATATAAATGTTCATGAACTGAAAATGATTTGGAGAGTATTCAATGCATCGATTTATGATATTCAAGCACAATAGGCATGCATAATTCAGGTGACCATGTTACTACCCTCACAAGCCCTTATTACAAAGATTAGGCTGGATTCTCTTTTCACAAGCCTTTTTTCCCTCTGTATCTGCTTTGTGACAATAACTCACTTCGCACCTATTGAAAAGGGAGTATTATGCGTCCTCTGCTGCTCCCTATTGAAGGTGCCATCAGTAAAATTATCAGTATTTAAATGATACCTTAAAGAAAAAAATAGAACATTGTAGTGAAGAAATTAATGGATTAATAGTTTTTTTTAACTTTGTTAGCTTTTTTTTTTACTTTGTATAAATTTACAAATTGCATGTGTTTTATCAAATCTTTCAAGACCAAGTACTTAATATTCTGAAAATGTAATTTTAAGCATACTGCCTCCATTTTTCTGACTCATGTTTTGATTTTATTTCTGTGAAAACCTCTTTTTTTCCTTTCCTTATGAGTGATTGGCGGCACCATTAAACAGGGCAAATATCCGGAACACTCTTTCCTGATCATTGTCCCAATTGTATAAAGGGGCCATTAGGGTATGACCACACTTGATTTTTACTGCAGTATGTCCTTTGATCAGTGCAAACTGATGCACTTTGGCTGAGGTTTCTCCAGTAGAAGTCTTTTCATTTTCAGATTGTGAAGTCCTCTAATGGGATTTAAAAAAATAAGTAAATACAGTTTCATAAAGTTTATTATATTAAAAAAAAGTGTTCACATAAAAAAACTAACTTTTGTTAAGAAAAAAAGCAAAAAAAAGTTAACACAACATTTATACATTACAGGGAATTATGTAAAATTATTTTATTTAAAAAAATATAACTCATATTGCAAAAAACAAGGACACATACAGATACAATAATGGAAAAATAAAAAAGTTATGACTTTTTAATAAGGCAACATAAAAACAATATATTTTTTAAACATGAAATGTGCTATTAATGTGCAAAAGGAGTAAAATTCGTAAAAGTATACATATTTGGAATTACCCTAATGGTACCAACCCACCAGGGATGGACTGGGAACTTAAAGTGGCCCTAGAAAAAAAAATAAAGAAGTGGCCTCATGTTGCATGGGTGTCCAAATTGACAGAAGGTGGGGCAACACAAATAGGCTGGGCCATCAATACCATAGCGCAGAATACTGTCCCAGCAGAAACATATACCACAGAGCAGCACAATATACTGCCCCAAAAATTCTCCTTCTGTTGTGGCCATCATTAGATGCCATTTTCTGTCCTCCAGTTGTCTCTGATTAAGATATGGAGCAGGGGGCTTAGGAATTACACAGCAGTTGAATTCAGAGGGAATGTGCTGTCGCTGGTGGGGTACATGAGTTTCTGATTCTCACAGGATTAATTACTGCTGAGAGCAAATTTTTTGAGATCAGCGAATTTCTTAAAAATTCGATTCGGCCGGTTCGCCGAATCTTCCGAAAAAATTATCTTCGATCCGAATATATTTGTGATTAATCGCGATAAAAAACATCTATTTCCGGGCTGCATAGAGCCTTTATATGGGTGTAGAACACTGCCTTACAGTAACACACATAGGGAGTGTGCTAGTGTAGTGAAATATTACTGTCTGTCAGTATAACATGCAGATGATAGGCGTCACTATTAGAATCACTGCACACTTTGCTTATTTGGGCAGTCACGGGGCCAAAACTGACCAAATAACTCAAGTATGAACTCAGCCTTACAGGTCGATGTTAGCATCAAGAAGAAGCGCACTCCTTTTACACCGTCGCAAGCCGATTCCACATAGATGTCTACAGAACTTGTTTTATTAAACGCTTATACAAGTAGAGCCCCCCGACAGAGTGGAGAGGGTGTCAGCAGTAAGTTTGTGTCAAAGTCACCGATTATTTTGCCCTTCCGCTGATCCGGCAGAACAATAACCCACAAAACTGATCCTGTCTGGGGAGCATACGCCTTCACTTGATCACCATTTGCTCAATAATCCATCAGTATTGCTAATGCACAAAATAATAATTTTATATTGTAAAATATGGTGTCTCCATGATAAATCTGCAACGTGGGGGCCACGTGTCAGCTTCTACACACTTTCAAAATAATCCTTCAGTGGGGCGAATAGATGCCGCATGACCGGGACGCTCCATGACCTTCCAAGGAGCAGCGGTTCATTTCTGAGATGTCCGTATAGTGCAGGGGGAATTCAAAGACCCTCTCCATCTCCGTGCACCACAGGATGCCCTCCTTTTGATTTCCATGATGACTGGGAACCCGGGATGCTTTCACCGGACGAAGAGACCAGGGCCTGGATGGTTGTTTTGAATCTTGAGTAACTTTGCTAATCTTCCAGGCTCCAAGCTATCTTTAAGCTTTGTCTTCTCATTGTCTGTAGCTACTGGAGGCCTGTTCATGTCAGGCAGGTTCCCCCAGAAGTATCTTGGTTGATGAGCAGCCCATACTGCACTTGCATGAATCTTCACAGGATTAGTCTCCAGTTGGAGAGGAATTGTTTTCTTGGCATACTTTCTCCATCGCAACACCACGTCATTGAATAAACAGAAGACTGTCCGATTCTCTCCTGTAGTAGGCAAAATTGAAATTTTATTAGTAAATTTATTAAATATTTTATTATTAAATTAATTAAATATAATATGCCCTCCTTTTAATTTCCATGATGACTAGGAACCCGTGATGTTTTCACCGAACGATGAGACCGGGGCCTAGTTGGTAGTTTGAATCTTCACTAACTTTGCGACTCTTCCAGGCTTCAAGCTATCTTGAAGCTTTGTCTTCTTATTGTCTGTAGCTACTGGAGGCCTGTGCATGCCAGACAGGTTGCCCCCAGAAGTATCTTGGTCGATGAGCAGCCAATACCGCACTTGCAGCAATGTTGACAGGATTTGTCTCCAGGTGGAGAGGAATTGTTTTCTTTGCATGCTTTCTCCATCGCAACACCATATTGTTGAATAAACAGAAGACTGGCCGATTCTCTCTTGTCTTAGGCAACATGTAATGTTTATTAGTAAATTCATTAAATATGAAATATTAAATTGAACCAAAACTTGATTCAAATTATAAGAAAGTATACTTTAATTTGCCAAAACTGACCAAATAACTCAAGTATGAACTCAGCCTTACAGGTCCATGTTAGTGTCAAGTAGAAGCGCACTCCTTTTACACCCTCGTCGGCTGATTCCATATAGATGTCTACAGAACCTGTTCTATTAAACTCTTATACAAGTAAAGCCCCCCAACAGAGTGGAGAGGGTGTCAGCAGTAAGTTTGTGTTGCTGTCACTAATTAATTTGCCCTTCCTCTGATCCGGCAGAACAATAACCCACAAAAAACGAATCCTGTCTGGGGAGCATACGCCTCAACTCGGTCAGCATTTGCTCAGTAATCCATGAGTATTGGTAATGCCAAAAAAAACAGGAGTGGATCTAAAACAGAGATGACACGTGAAGGTAATATTTGCATGTCTTCTGTGTTTTGTACCCACTCCTGCTTTTGGCTACCAAATCATAAGCCAATTCTGATGCGACCATACAGGCCTTACAGCTGCAGCTGCTACACAGACAGGATCCATTGTTCGTCTCATTTTTCCTTCCTTCTGAGCGATCAAAAGAAAGGTCAAATAAATGGTGATTTCAAGAAGGCCAAACAAGGAAAATAGCAACCCCATCATAGAGTGGGGAGGGTGGTAACAGCATGAGAAGTCCACAGAGTGGCCCTATGACATAGTGGTAAAGTAGAAGCGTCATAAGGAGACCACCAACTGGCACAATGACAGGGTCTGGAGGTGGCGGCAGCATCAGGAGGTCACAGAGTGGCACAATGACAGAGTGTGGCGGTGACAGAAGCAGTATGATTAGGCCACAGAGTGGCACGGTGACATAGTGTGGAGATGGTAGCATCAGAAGGCCACAGAGTGGCAAGGTGACATAGTGTGGAGATGGCAGCTAGAGCAGCATGATACCACAGAGTGGCAAGTTGACATAGTGTGGACATGGCAGCATCAGGATGCCACAAAGTGGCAAGGTGACATAGTGTGGACATAGAAGCATCAGGAGGCCACAAAGTGACACGGGCACCCGACTGGCCCACCGCGCCACGTGACAAGGGTTGCCCAAGCCCTTAAGGCAGTTTCACCTCACGCCCTCACCCGCTGTTACACCCTACGCCGGGCCATAACTGAGCATAAATCGCCACCTGAAGCCTGCAAGCACATCTACGCACTAACACAAAACTTTCACTGCCACCACCCGTCAGTTATAAGGTTGACAGGACACCCCTGAGTGTTCCACTCGCAAGCAGACACCCACACGATAGCAAGCCTCACGGAAAAACAACATACAGCCTCAGTCTGCACACACACTCTTCATGGAGCTAACAGGTTCTTAAGATTACAAGACAAACCATCAAACTTTTAGGTTTAATGTATAAAAAATAGACAGTACTTGGTTACAAAAAATGATTCACAAGAGACATACAAAAATGGCAAACAATTGTAAAATAAAAAGGAGAAAACTAAGAAAGTTCTAATACTTAACATTTATGTGGTAAAAGTCCTTTCCTCCCAGGAGATTCGGGCAGAGAATTTATTTTCTTTATTTTTTTTTTGAAAGCCCAAAGTCGTGCTCTCACCTCGTGCAACAAAATCGTGCAGCGTGCCACACAAAAATCGTGCACTAGGTCGCGGTCTATCACAGGCCCTCTCCAAAGAGAAGAGCCCCCCACAAACCATTCCCAATCCCTCAGGGGCCGTTAAGCTCCTGCAAGGAACTGAGACAAGTGGCAACCCTCAGCCGAAGCCAATGGTACGCCCATCTATGCTCCCGGCTTTCGCCTAGGCTGCCACCCAAGGCATCAGCCAGGAGCTTCAACAAGGTCTGGACTCTCCCCTGAGGGGGAGCCCAAGGGGTTTGGCAGGGGGGTGAGGAACCAATATGGCCACACACACCCCCCCTAGACCTCAAGGAGGGGGTACCCGGTAGGGCGCCGCAACCCTTGAAAATCCTAGTGAACACACAACGTGTAAAAGTGCACACGGTGACATAAAAAATAAATAAGTGAAATGTTTGCCATTACGGCCCGGACATTCGGCCGGAATTATAAAAATTCCTCGTATCTTCAAGGCCAAAGCCGAGCAAATAGAGGTGTGTGCTAAAATTGTGAGAAAGAAAGTGCTGTGCTAATGTGCTATCTCTCAGTGGGATTCCACCCCCAGTGAGTTCTGGCACCCCAGGGCACCACCCCTGGGGCACTTGCACTTTGGGCTTTCAACACAACTCAACCTAAATGGCGTCGATCCAGCAAAGCTCAAAGGTGACTTCACATGGGTGCTCGGTTCACCACCCATGCTCCGCCACCCAGGGTTGCTGTGTGGTTCTCCGTTCCGCTCGACAACCATGGCAAGCCATGGAAGGAGTACAGCCTGGAGCGTAGATCTACAGGACTGAAGAACAGATACTACAGGAGGCCGCAGAGTGGCATGGTTACATAGTGTGGACATGGCAGAAACAGCAGCAGCATGATACCACAGAGTGGCACGGTGACATAGTGTGGAGATTGATGATCTAATCTGATGCATCAGGCATCGGTGTGTGGAAATCCTGGCTGATTCATCTTGACAAAAATAAGTCTGAACACATTTTGGGTGGACAGTCGAGTTCTTCTTGGGGTAACTATGGCCCCTGCCGTACTAAACACCCACTCTGATGCCACACTACTGGCTGGGCAGGACAGCTTTTGCAGGGCAAACTCGGCCAGTTGCGGCGACACAAATCCAGTTTGGCTGCCCAGTAGTCCAGCAGATCTTCTATGCAAGGCTTGCAGGGTGCTGTCAAAGTATGCCACCACCTACTGGTTCAGGTTCTGCTCCAGGTCTACCTGCTGCTGCTGGTGAGTAGTTTCTTCACTCTGCGGGTGAAGAAACTGCTCATCAGCGACTCTAGACTCAGGCTCCTGGTGCTTCTGTGACTTGCGACAAAGTCGAAGATCCAGTCAACCAATGAAGAACCGCTGGGTTGCTGGTCAAGACACGACCGCTATCTGACATGTGGACCTGAGGCTTCGGGAAGAAAATCTTGCTGCCATGCCCCCTTACTCTGCTGCGACCTATGCCTGCCCCAGAACCAGGGGCGTAGCTATAGGGGGTGCAGAGGTAGCAGTCGCTACCGGGCCCAGGAGCCTGAAGGGGCCCAAAGACCCTTATGCCACATAAAAAGACACTGGCATTATAGAAAGTGCATGCTGGTCAAGTTACCCCTCTGGCTGGAGGGAAGGGGTTAGGCCAAGAATTTGGCATGTCAGGGGTGAGGGTGAGGTTTTTTCCTCAGGCAGCACGAAGGCTATGTGCTTCCCTGCCCCTGGCCAGAATCATTTACGCCTCTGGCACTCCCCTATGCAGGGCCTGGCAGTTCTCTGTCTGACCTACTTTTAGCTGAACTAAATAAATTAAAAGCAAATTAAAACACCCCTAAAAGCACCAAATATATATTTCTTTTTTTACTGAGATTGGCAACGAAACGATTTCAGCGCAAATAACAGCAAAAGTGAATTGCGTATATATTTCTCGTATTGGACTAAAATAGGCCACTGAAACATTTCTAAGAAAATAACAGAAAAAGTGAACTGCGAATATTTTTCTCTAGAAATATGATAATAAACGTTTTTAGCGCAAATAACACCAAATGTGAACTGTGTCTATTTTTCTCGTATTTTAGTGAAATATGACAAGAAATGCTTTCAGCGCAAATAATACCAGATGTGAACTGCGTCTATTTTTCTCGTATTGTAGTGAAATATGACAATAAACGATTTTAGCGCAAATAACACCAAATATGAACTAAGTCTATTTTCTCTTTTTCTCTAGAAATATAGCAATAAACGCGTTTAGCGCAAATAACACCAAATGTGAACTGCATCTATTTTTCTCGTATTGTAGTGAAATATGACAATAAACGCTTTTAGTACAAATAACACCAAATGTGAACTGCGTCTATTTTTCTCGTATTGTATTGAAATATGACAATAAACGCTTTTAGCGCAAATAACACCAAATATGAACTAAGTCTATTTTCTCTTTTTCTCTAGAAATATGGCAATAAACGCTTTAGCGCAAATAACACCAAATGTGAACTATGTTTATTTTTCTCGTATTGTAGTGAAATACGACAAGAAACGCTTTGAACGCAAATAACAGCAAATATGAACTTAGTCTATTTTTCTCTGGAAATATGGCAATAAACGCTTTTAGCGCAAATAACACCAAATGTGAACTGCATCTATTTTTCTCGTATTGTATTGAAATATGACAAGAAACTATTTTAGCGCAAATAACAGCAAATATGAACTTAGTCTATTTTTCTCTCGAAATATGTCAGAAACCACTTTTAGAGCAAATAACAACAAAAGTGACCTGTGTAAATATTTCTCGTATTGTATTGACATAGGCTACTAAATGATATCAGCACATTTAACAGCAAAAGTGACCTGGATATAACAGTCTACACACCCCTGTTAAAATGTCAGGTTTCTGTGATGTAAAAAAATGAGACAAAGATAAATCATTTCAGAAATTTTTCCACCTTTAATGTGACCTATAAACTGTACAACTCAATTGAAAAACAAACTGAAATCTTTTAGGTAGAGGGAAGAAAACAAAAAAAATAAAAATAATGTGGTTGCATAAGGGTGCACACCCTCTTATAACTGGGGATGTAGCTGTGTTCAGAATTAAGCAATCACATTCAAAACCATGTTAAATAGGAGTCAGCATACACGTGCCATCATTTAAAGTGCCTCTGATTAACCCCAAATAAAGTTCAGCTGCTCTAGTTGGTCTTTCCTGAAATTTTCTTGGATCAAGTGGAGAAAATATGGAACAACAGTGATACTACCAAGAACTAGACGTCCCTCCAAAATTCATGAAAAGACGAGACGAAAACTGGTCTGGGAGGCTACCAAGAGGCCTACAGTAACAGAGCTGCAGAAATATCTGGCAAGTACTGGCTGTGTGGTACATGTGACAACAATCTCCCATATTCTTCATATGTCTGGGCTATGGGGTAGAGTGGCAAGACGAAAGCCTTTTCTTAAGAAGAAAAACATCCAAGCCAGGCTACATTTTGCAAAAACACATTTGAAGTCTCCCAAAAGCATGTGGGAAAAGGTGTTATGGTCTGATGAAACCAAGGTTGAACTTTTTGGCCATAATTACAAAAGATATGTTTGACGCAAAAACAACACTGCACATCACCAAAAGAACACACTACCCACAGTGAAGCATGGTGGTGGCAGCATCATGCTTTGGGGCTGTTTTTCTTCAGCTGAAACTGGGGCCTTAGTTAAGCTAGAGGGAATTATGAACAGTTCCAAATACCAGTCAATATTGGCACAAAACCTTCAGGCTTCTGCTAGAAAGCTGAACATGAAGAGAAACTTCATCTTTCAGCATGACAACGACCCAAAGCATACATCCAAATCAACAAAGGAATGGCTTCACCAGAAGAAGATGAAAGTTTTGGAATGGCCCAGCCAGAGCCCAGACCTGAATCCGATTGAAAATCTGTGGGGTGATCTGAAGAGGGCTGTGCACAGGAGATGCCCTCGCAATCTGACAGATTTGGAGTGTTTTTGCAAAGAAGAGTGGGCAAATCTTGCCAAGTCAAAATGTGCCATGCTGATAGACTCATACCCAAAAAGACTGAGTGCTGTAATAAAATCAAAAGGTGCTTCAACAAAGTATTAGTTTAATGGTGTGCACACTTATGCAACCATATTATTTAATTTTTATATTTTTTCTTGCCTCCACCTAAAAGATTTCAGTTTGTTTTTCAATTGAGTTGTACAGTTTATAGGTCACATTAAAGGTGGAAAAAGTTCTGCAATGATTTATCTTTGTCTCATTTTTTTACATCACAGAAACCTGACTTATATCCACTATATTTATATTTTTCCACAGATAAAAGCAAATTAAGGATTTTCAACATAGCACTTTTCACCACAATAACTAATTGCTGGAATGACAGAGCTGTATTATAAGATCTGGATCCCCAAGTAATGTTTCCCTGAACTTGTAAATCGCTTTTTTTCACAATGAGGATTTTCCTCTGACTCTACCTAGCATCTGCACACATCTCTCCCTGTCTGTGAAATGATCACTCTCACTATCCTTTTTTCCCTGCACTAGTAAATCGCTTGTTTCCTTTTTTTTTAACAATTAGTTTTTCTTTTACTCTCCCTAGCGTCTGCATACACGTCTGTCCCTGAATAAAGTACGACTCTAAGATGGCCATCTTATTTATAGGGCTGTGACATCACAGGGCTGGCTGGCTGGTGATTGGCTGCATGCATGGCATTATGGGTCATCCCACCTTCCCAGAGTTCCTTGCCCCATGTCCTGACACGTGTAGCTGCCATTTTACCCGCCATTGTAGCCAGCTAGACGCCATGTTTGGAAAAATTGCAATTCGTTACCACGAAGCGTGAGGAATTGAATTTTTCCTGAGATTCAGAACGAATTTGACTTCATCAGCCTCGATTCGCTCATCTCTACTCATTTTGTACCTGGCCAGCGGCAAAGAGGAGGGCTTGGGTGGCCCCATGATTATCGTCCCACTGGGAAATTGCCCTGTAAGGTCTATGGCCAATCCGCCCTTGCAACCAATAGACTGCATGGCTAGGGGCCTGATTTTATATAAAAGTGTCAATGGGTCTGAATAAAACACCTGAATTCAATAATTAAGAGATGTGCCCCAATACTTTTCTCTATCTAATGTGTGTATATTGTGAGACAGTGACAGGAAAAGTGATTGGGGATCATTATATCTCCCCTAGATATACTACACTACTACCCTCCAGGAAGTATATATCTCTTCCAGTAAAAGCAGGATGAGCTAAAAGGTATCCAGGAAAGCTGAATATCTCAAAGAACTGTTTGCTAAGGGCTTTGGTAAGTCCTATTTTAGGGCCTGAAATTTTAGGGGGATATTGTTTGACACCCCCCCCCCCCCATGGCCATAGAAACTACTGCGCTGAGTTATGGGGATGCCAATGCTATTATCAGTTGCCCTTTTAAACCCCTTAGATTCCACGGTCACTAATGACCATGGCATCTAAATAGTTGGGTTTAGAGCTAGCTACATTTACAGCGATTGCAGAAGGACCCCGACTCCTGTGCCATCACATGGACGTAACCATTTGCAGGACCACACCGCAAAAATGATGCACAGTTACATTCATTTGTGGGAAGGGGGTTAAAGGTCAGATGTCTAGATTGTTTCCAATGTTTTCTTTCTTTTCTTCTACTGAACAACAAGTTCTCATCACTGATAAATTATATCATGTTTTATTGTTTCATATTTTTACAAATATAAGCCAAATATCATCATGACTGCTTAGAAAAAAAGCAAATCATAGTGATATTTGTTACATGTAAATGAGTCTGTGCCAACTATGCATTACAAACAAATGGCATTTAAATCACGGTTTCATGTAAAGAAAAGCAGTTAACATATATAATGTTTTCAAATGTAATCTTGATGAGGTTTGTATATATTATAAACAGGGTATTTTACCTGATTATACATGATTTCTCCAACTTTTCAAGCCAGATTTAACATTTCTTGTAAACATGCATATTTATTCATGTGTATGAATTTTATGTTTTCAAAATTCAACTTTTAACTCATGAATATTCAACATTTCTCTCTGAGCTATTTCATATGAATCACACTTAGCAAGCGAAATACAAAAATAAAAGCAGTAAGGTCCACAAAGACTGAAGTTGGACATACACAATTAGCCTAATGTTGGCTGAAATGGGGGCCTCCCAATTCTCCCCTGATGGCAGATGTCAAGAGAGAGCAGGATCAGGCTGTTGGATTTCAATAAGCTGATCCTTTGATTTCCAAAGGAGATAAGGTGCTACCCAGCAGTGTGCTTTCTATGGGGGCAGAACATGTGACTGCTGTAAAGCCCAGGGGAGGAGGGCCCGGTGCTAACCTTCTTCTTCTCTTTATGACATGAAAATGCTGTATTTTCATGCAGCTGCCACTAGGGGGAGCTCAGTACAAAAATATTTTACAGCTTCCATAGCATTCAATGGTAGCTGTAGACATTTCTGTGAAATGAGCTCCCTTCTTGTTGTGTCCTCAGTTTTATAATACACTGTTTGAGACAATCGGCACACAGAGGTATGGCATAGATTTATCATTGTATTTATGTCATTTGTCTGGTGAAAACACATAGAGAAATATAGTGTTCAGAATGAGCACCATATTTGAAGCACAGAAGTCAAGTAAAGAAGGTAATGTTGAGCATAACATTTTTTTTTTTATTCTTCACTAAAAATAAATCAGTAGAAATATCTTGTCTGGAAAGTATGGATGCATATTAACCGCTTTACGTCCGCCCATAGGATATAAACGTCCTATGGGTGGACCTCTATTTCTAAAAGCACGTTTTAAAACGTCCTTTCAGAAATAGCAGCTGCACGCTAATCGTGCAGCTGCTGATCGGGTTGCCCGCTGTCAGTGACAGCAGGGCAACCCTTAGAGAAGGCAGGGACAGTTCCCAGGTGTCCCTGCTTTCTGGATCGCTGCAGACACAGCGTTCACCGAGCGCTGTGTATGCAGAGAAGGAAGCGCTATGCGCTTCCTCTTCCGGCCCGGCGGTCATGTGACCGCCGGGACCGGAGAGTGCAGAGGCTGTGTGAGGTCTCTCACAGCAATCCAGCGCTGTACAGCCCTGCTCTGAGGCTGTACAGCGCTGGATTGCTGCTGTACAGCCTCTCTAGGGGTGTATTTGTCCTGTAACTGGGGCTACTATGTCAGCCCCAGTTACAGGAGAAATCAACAGTGAAAAAAAAGAAAAGAAAAAGTGAAGTAAATGTCCCCCAGAGGTCTTGTATGACCTTATGGGGGACTAAAAGTGTAAAATAAAAAAAATAAAAATAAAAGGTTGAAAATAAAAAAATAAAAAAAAGTTTCACATGTAAAAAAAAAAAGTCCCCAAGTAAGGAATGAAAAAAAAAGTTAAAAATAGAACAAATAAAATAAAATAGACATATTTGGTATTGCCGCGTCCGTAAAAACCAGTTCTATAAAAATATCACATGACCTAATCCCTCGGGTGAACACCGTAAAAAAAAAAAAAAAAAAAACTGTGTCAAAACAAGCAATTTTTGTCACCTTGCATCACAAAAGGTGCAACACCAAGTGATCAAAAACGCATATGTCCCACAAAATAGTACCAATAAAACCGTCACCTCATCCCACAAAAAATGAGCCCCTACATAAGAAAATCTCTCAAAAAATAAAAAAACTATAGCTCTCAGAACATGGACACATTAAAACATAATTTTTTTGTTTCAAAAATGCTATTATTGTGTAAAACTTTAAAAAATTAGAAAAAGTATACATATTAGGTATCGCCACATCCGTAACAATCTGCTCTATAAAAATGTCACTTGACTGAACCCCTCAGGTGAACGCTGTAAAAATAAATAAATAGAAACTGTGCTAAAACAACCAATTTTTTGGTCACCTTGCCCCATAAAGTGTTATAATGAATGATCAAAAAATCATATGTACCCAAAAATAGTACTAATAAAACTGGCACCTTATCCCCTAGTTTCCAAAATGGGGTCACTTCTTGGGAGTTTCTACTGTAAGGGTGCATCAGGGGGCTTCAAATGGGACATGACATCTAAAAACCATGTGGAGTTCCTTTTTTTCTGTGCCCTGCCGTGTGCCCATACGGCAGTTTATGACCACATGTGGGGTGTTTCTGTAAACCGCAGAATCTGGGTAATAAATATTGAGTTTTGTTTGGCTGTTAACCATCGATGTGTTAAATAAAAAAATTAATTAAAATGGAAAATCTGCCAAAAAAGTGAAATTTAAAAATTTGATCTCCATTTTCCTTTAATTCTTGTGGAACGCCTAAAAGGTTAACAAAGTTTGTAAAATCGGTTTTGAATACCTTGAGGGATGTAGTTTCTACAATGGGGTCATTTATGGGGGTATCCACTATGTAGGCCCCACAAAGTGACTTCAGACCTGAACTGGTCCTTAAAAAGTGGGTTTTGGCAATTTTCTTAAAAATTTGAAGAATTGCTTCTAAACTTCTAAGCCTTCTAACGTCCTAAAAAAATAAAATGAAATTTCCAAAATGATGCCAACATAAAGTAGACATATGGGGAATGTTAAATAATAAATATTTTATGAGGTATCACTTTCTGTTTTAAAAGCAGAGAAATTGAAATTTAGAAAATTGCAAATTTTTCAAATTTTTGGGTAAATTTGGGATTTTTTCATAAATAAAGGTGAAATATTTTGACTCAAATTTATGACTATCATGAAGTACAATGTGTCACGAGAAAACAATCTCTGAATGACTTGGATAAATAAAGGCGTTCCAAAGTTATTACCACATAAAGTGAGATATGTCAGTTTTGCAAAATTTGGCCTGGTCAGGAAGGGGGCAAATGGCCCAGATGGCAGGTGGTTAAGTTTTGCTATGGGGGCCTAGGATACTGATGGTGCCACCAGAGGTATTTTTTAGTTCTTCTTTTGAGGGTGGCCTGAATGGGCAGCCTACCTGCCCCTGAACTGTGACCTCCACAGCACTCCGCTCCCTTAACATTGTCATCAACAGCACCCTGCACCTTTAAAGGAAATCTGTCACCAGGATAATTGCTATTGAAGTAAATAGCCTAATTGCACTTAGTACCTTATTTCTAGATGTGCCTTTGTTTCAGCAATAGATGGTTTCTATCTTCTGAAAATCCAGCTTATTTGGTATGCAAAGTTGCCAGTAAGGTGCCCAGAGGGGCGTCACTCTTGCAGGAAGGAGCCCTCAGTATTTCTAATGCCAAAAAAAACAGGAGATGACACGTGAACGAAATATATGCAAGTCTTCTGTGTTTTGTACCCACTCCTGCTTTTGGCTACCAAGACACAAGCCAATTCTGATGGGACCATACAAGCCTTACAGCTGCTACACAGACAGGATCTGATGTGCGTCATTTTACCTTCCTTCTGACAGATCAAGCCAAGCCAAGCCAAAAGGCTAAATAAGTCGGTAGGTGACGGCAGCATCAAGAGGCCGCAGAGTGGCACAATGACAGAGTGTGAAGGTGGCGGCAGCATCAGGAGGCCACAGAGTGGCAAGGTGACATAGTGGTGAGGTGGAAGCAACATGAGGAGACCACAGAGTGGCCAAATCACAGAGTCTGTAGGTGACGGCAGCATCAGGAGGCCACAGAGTGGCAATGTGACATAGTGTGGAGGTGGGTGGCAATACCAGTACCCGCTGAAGATGGTGGGTGAAAGAAGGAGCACTTGGCATCAGATGTGTGGCATAAGGCGGGTGGCAGCATCAGAATAGTAGCTCAGGCAGGTATCCAGAAGAAATCAGTCTCTTTTGTCAAAGTGTTGGTGTGGCACCATAGATGATCTCGTCTGATGCATCAGGAATTTGTGGGTGGAAATCCTGGCTGATCCACGCCTGATTCATCTTAACAAAGGTCAGTCTTTCCACATTTTGGGTTGACAGGCGGGTACTTCTTGGGGTAACTATGGACCCCGCCACACTAAACACCCGCTCTGATGCCACACTACTGGCCGGGCAGGACAGCTTTTCCAGGGCAAACTCGGCCAGTTGAGGCCACAAATCCAGTTTGGCTACCCAGTAGTCCAGCAGATTTTCAAGGTCGGCTGGCAGGGTGGACTCCAAGTATACCACCACCTGCTGGTTCAGGTTCTGCTCTACGTCTAGCTGCTAGTGAGTAGTTTCTTCACTATGCAGATGAAGAAAGTTGCTCATGAGCGACTTTAGACTCAGGCTGCTGCTGATAGAAGTGGTACCGCTCCTGCCACCCCACCCCTCCCCAGCAGCCATGGCAGTGGAACGTGAGCGCAGGGAGCCCCCCTGGTCAGACCTGCAAGAGGATGGACAATGGCGCAGATAGGCAGCGGCCAACTGACTACATAGGATGTCTCTATAGTAGTTCAATTTGTCCTCCCTCTCAGCGGGTGTAAAAAAAGGCCCCCATTTTGGACTGGTAGCTAAGGTCCAACAAGGTGGAGAGCCAGAAGTCATCTGTCACGGCGGACAGGATACCATATACACAGAAAAATAAACAATCAAGTGTCTAGGAGAGAAGCTGGGGATCAAGGTCACCTCCTGACAAATCCCTACCAGCTCTCCCTATACTTCTATGCCCACGTTCAGACCCTGAAGGTGGGAATAACGTGTCTTCGTGCCTGGGCTGAAAATTCCCTAAAATCCCTAAGATGGTGAAAGGGGGATAGAGGCAGCCTGCTCCCTCAGAACCTGGAGGGGGCAGGCGTCTCTCTAACAGCCTAGACAGCCAACCACAAGAAAACAAAAACCAACTTATCTTTTCTGAGCAGGAACAGCAAATCCTTCCTTCCTTCCTTTCACAGAGCCAGACAGAAGCTATAACTCGCACAGGACACTGGGAGTGGGTGTAATTTAAACTCAAACCAACGACCCCACCCAGTGCACCTGAAGGGAGGCGGATATAGCTCAACTCCAAAACAAAACAAAAGGCTACACACGTGCTGCTAATCTGGCAGACCTCCGCATATAGCCTGAGCAGGGCATGACATCATCCCTCTGCCGAATGGTGACAATTCAGCTGTCACTTCCCAAGCAGGTGAGCATGCAGCGGGCCATTTGCGCATGTGACTCAGAGGTAATCCCTGCTCCATCTCCACTGCATACTGCCACGGTGTGTCTGGGTTCTCTGCCTCATCTTCCTTATCGCCCTGTAGCTCCTCTTGCTGCTTCTGATCCTCCTCTCCTGTCACCTGTGTAGCAAAACCACCCATTTCGATAGACATTGCTTGTGCTCCAATGTCCTCCTCCTCCTTATCCTCCAGTTCAGCCCCCACAAGGCTCATGTGGCCGTGAGATCTAGGCACCACGTCTCCAGTCCCCTGACCAGACAGATTTACCATCATCTGTTCCAGGACATCAAGCAGTGGAATGACATTGTTCATCCCGTAGTCCTGGCGACTGACAAATACTGTGGCATCCTCAAAGGGCCTGAGCAAACGGCAGGTGTCACGCATGAGCTGCCACTGGCTTATATCGAAGTTACACAGGGGAGTACTCCTGTTCGCTTGGCTCATCGGGAAATCGTTGATGGCCTTTCTCTGTTCGTACAGTCGGTCCAACATATGGAGGGTGGAATTCCAATGGGTGGCTGCTGCTGCAGCTCAAAGAGGGTGTGCTTTGCGGTGTACGAGTGCCTGAAGTGCATGCAAAGTTTCATGGCCATTTTTAGGATGTCTTGCAAATGGGTGGAATACTTCAGGAACCGCTTGACAACCAAATTGAACATGTGTGCCATGCAGGGCGCATGGCTCAGCCCTCCTTGATGCAGTGCCGACACAATGTTCTTTCGGTCATTGTCGGTCACCATGGTTCCGATTTTCAGTTGTCGCAGAGAAAGACAGAAATCGATTTCTTGCTGAAGGACACGGAGCAGTTCCTCCCCTATGTGAATTTGTTCGCCAAGGCAAACGAGGTGCAGAACACTGTGACATTGCCGTGCCCTGCACATGTGGTATGGTAGAGGGGTACTGTGATTTGTCCCTGCAGTGGAGGCTGAGGACATGGTGGAGGATGAGGAGGCAGAGGCGGACATTGTTGCTGGACCAATGGCGTGGCAACATGGAGGCGGAAGCGGCGTCACCTGGACAAGATGCTGGTCTGGCTGTGCAGGAACCAAATTCACCCAGTTGGCTGTAAAGGACATGTATTGTCCCTGACCGTACTTATAGCTCCGCACGTCGGCACTGCCATGCACTTTGGCAGACTATTCTACATATGTGTGCAGGGCTGACACTGCCTTTATCGCAAATAAATGACGGCTTAGGACTATCCACCTCAGCTCGGCACAAGCCATCAGTTCTCTGAAAGGTGCAGAGTCCACCACTTGGAAAGGGAGGGACTGCAGCACCAGCAACTTAATCAGGAGCACATTCAGCTTCTGTGCCATTGGATGAGTGCACGCATACTGTTGTCTCTTGGCAATCACTTCAGTGATCGTTTGCTGGCGGAATGCATGATGAGGCGTAGGAGGAGAAGGAGCAGGAGCATCAGGACCGGCAGATGATAGGAAGGACAGACAGCTCTCTTAGGCTGAGGTGGTGGAGCATTGACTACCAGAAACTGTGTGCGTGCCTGTGGGTGATGCAGCGGTTGCTGCGGCAGGCTGGACCACCACATCGGAGCCACGGTTCTCCCAGACCACTTTATGGTGATGCTGCATATGTTGATGCAGTGCAGTAGTGCTAGCATTGGCATCCTGGCCATGCTTCACCCTCTGCCCACAGATTCTACATACGGCCACGTTCACCTCCTCCGGCAGCTTAAAAAAAATTAATTCTACACCGCCGAGTAGGTGATTTTGCCCCCAACACTACGCACTGGCTGACTGCTACTGCTACTGCCTCCTTAAGCCCCTGCACTGCTACTTCCCGGGCAGGTAGGCTCCCGTGAAGTGTGTGATCTACCCTGGGTGCGTTTGGCTCCCGACCTCCCACTGCTGCCACCCTGTTGACTTCTGACCACGCTAGTGTCTTGCTGGCTCCACCGCTGGCTCACAGGCAAGCTGCCACCCTCTTCTCCTGATGATGATGAAGCCCCTTCGTCACCCGGCTGCCAAGTGCGATCATCTATATCATCATTATCGAGTCCTGTCTGCATGTCACTGATGTCCTCCTCAACCGTCTTTGGGTCAGGATCCTGACCGCTCTCAACACCAGCTCCCACACCACTTTCCTCATCACTACTTGCCCGCCTAGCGGAGGAAGCAGCGGATGTCTCCTTCACATCTTGGCTGGGCAGTAGCTGTCCTCTAATAGCTCTTCCTCGCTAAAAAGTGGATCAGAGCCTACAGCATATAATACTTCTCGTGGGAAGGGAACAGAAAAGGACAGAGGCAGGTTGAGGACAGGTGAGGGCACAGGGTATAGTCCCGGGCCATGCCAACTAATGGTTGTGTCTGATGAGCCCACTGACTCTTGGCTGGTGGTGTCTGATGTCACTTGCCATGAAGATTGAGTCAACCATTCAAAAACCGCTAGGTGACACTGGGAGCTCAGGACTCTCTAAGTGACCCCTGCTGCCATGGCCCCTTACTCTGCTGCGACCTCTGCCTGCGCCAGAAACATTAGGCCACTCCCCTGTGCATTGCCTGGCACTTCTCTGCCTGACATACTGTTAGATCAAATAACCAAATGTTAGATCGAATATTTTTTTATTTTCCCACTAATACACAGCAAACAGGGCTTTAGAATATATCACTGCACCGCTAAACGGCAAATAGGCCCTCATTTTTTTTCTATTTATACACAAAAGGCTTTTCAACAGATAAGTGCAACGATGAAAGGCGAATATATTTGTATTTCGCCAGTAATACACGGCAAACTGGGCTGTAAAATATTTCACTGCGCCACTGAATGGCAATTAGGCCCAATTTTTTTTCTATTTTTTACACAAAAGGCTCTAGTAGCAAGGGTCTAAAAGCATGGCTATCCAGTAATTATCAGACTGCTTTATGTCAACGATACACCTGTCACTGTGTAAGCAAGCAAGTCTACTGGTCACCGTTCTGGCCATCATGCCCTAGGAGCCAGTTCTTTCCACCTCCGTCCTTCACTGAAACGATTGGATGGCATGGCCGGTGTCACTATCATCATCATCATCCTCTTTCTGCTCTAACTCTGACATCTCTTCCTCCTTCTCAAGTGGCAGCACTTCCTCCTCCACCATAGGAGTTTCTCATTGTGGGTCCACCAGCAAAGCGATGTTTATTCATCGAGAATCAGCCAGAGTGTGAAAATGTGTATATTGATGAAGTAATCAAATATCTGTGCTGCTTAATTAAATTGAACTCCCCACCAAAAAAAAAAGAAATGACATTGCAACCATGTGGAAACTTCATATACGTAAACAGATGATTGAGGCTTGATGCTCAATTTCACGTTACTACATACAGGTAGATTGCTGCTACAACAGCGTATTGATGCAGTAATCATGTATATATGCTGCTTAATTAAATTGAACCCCACAAAGAAAGGATTTCTGTGAAAATGGGATGAAAAAAAATAAAGTATTTTCTAGCAGGTAGCTGCTTTTCGGGTCTTTACTGCAGCACCTGCACTTCTAATAGCAGGCAAAGCCAGACACAGCTTCCATCTTCTTTATCTCTGTCTGTCAGGTGTCCTGCTTGTCTTCCCTGCTTGTCCCTATTCTACACAACACACATAATTCCTCTTTGGAATCCTAGCCTTTCCCCTTGATTTCTGAATGTTCCTGATTGATTTCTGACTCTCCTTGACTCCCTAAGATCATTTTCCTGGCAGACACTGTAACACCCAACCAAACTCATTTACAGCCCAGCACAGAATGATGTTCTGCTAGGGCACTTCCATGCTGCAGCATTGATTGGCTCATCCAGGCTGTCTGTGTCAGTCTAGGAGCCAATCAGGGAAAGCCCTCCACCCAATTCCTCTCAGGGTCATGTGAGAACCCTTCTTCTTCCTCACTAGTGTGTTTTTTTTCTCCAGCCTATATGTGCACTAAAATGGTGCTTAGTGGATTCATCTGAAATGAACCTAGAAAGATTTGGGTTTGTCTGCCATCCAGAAAAATAGCAAAGTTCTGACCGAACTCGGTTTGGCCTGAACTGGTTTGTTCATCTTTACTGCAGTCCTATGTAACACCACAAATAACATTGTGAGTACTGATAATGAATAAATAACAGAATATAGGCTCCAGCACTCACTTTTGTTGAAGTAGATGTTAGCTGCAGTCCTATGTAACACCATAGATAACGTGATAGCTCTCTAAGTACAGATAATGTAAATATAGAAAAAAGACCAAAAGTGGCCCACATGCCAATACTATAATAGTAGTACATCAATACATATTGTGGCAAAATAAGGGGCCAACTATAAAGTAATATACAGTGCTTCCCATAATTATTCCTACCCCTGTCAAATTTTGACTTAAAGTTACTTTTATTCAAGAAAACCACAGAAATAAGATAATAATGCACTTAGTAAAGTAGATGCAAGCATTATATATGGACAAAGTCCTCACTCTGATATGATAATATCTGAGACACTTAGTCAATATATTTTGATCAAAACACATCTAAGCCCACCTACCAAGCGCCAAGGTGGTCTCAGGTCAGGCGTGTCCTACGCTAAACCTACCTAAGCCATTGGGCTTCTATGTTCAGGAGCCCAGACGCCGCACATATGGTGTGCTGCTCCTAGTCACCTCCATGTGCATGAAGCAACCAATGGGAGGAGGAGCAAGCACACCCATATGTACCACCTAATCAAGGCGCTCTATTGGATAGGAAGGGCAAATGTGCAGAGGAATGCTACTCCCAAGATAAAAATAGGTGCGCATTCACACTTGAAGGTGCCACTCCCTCAAGCAAATACTACAGACAAAAAAATTCCACATAAAAAACTAAGATAAAAACATCCTGCACGATATGATATACAAATGTGCGGATGTCCCTGGTCATATTATTGAAGAAAACCACAGAAATAAGATAATAATGCACTTAGTAAAGTAGATGCAAGCATTATATATGGACAAAGTCCTCACTCTGATATGATAATATCTGAGACACTTAGTCAATATATTTTGATCAAAACACATCTAAGCCCGCCTACCAAGCGCCAAGGTGGTCTCAGGTCAGGCGAGTCCTACGCTAAACCTACCTAAGCCATTGGGCTTCTATGTTACTTTTATTCAACCAGCAAGTAATTTTTTGATGGGAAATGACATAGGCGTCTCCCAAAAGATAATAAGACGATGTACAAGAGGCATTATTGTGGAAAAAAAAATATTTCTCAGCTTTTATTTACATTTGAGCAAAAAGTGTCCAGTCAAAAATTATTCATACCCTTCTCAATAATCAATAGAAAAACCTTTATTGGCTATTACAGCAATCAAACGCTTCCTATAATTGCAGACCAGCTTTTTGCATGTCTCCACAGGTATTTTTGCCCATTCATCTTTAGCAATAAGCTCCAAATCTTTCAGGTTGGAGGGTCTTCTTGCCATCACCCTGATCTTTAGCTCCCTCCACAGATTCTCAATTGGATTCAAGTCTGGACTCTGGCTGGGCCACTCCAAAACGTTAATGTTGTTGTCTGCTAACCATTTCTTCACCACTTTAGCTGTGTGTTTTGGGTCATTGTCATGCTGAAATGTCCACTGGTGCCCAAGGCCAAGTTTCTCTACAGACTGCCTGATGTTGTCGTTGAGAATCCTCATGTATTGCTCTTTTTTCATGGTGCCGTTTACTGTGATTAGGTTCCCTGTTCCATTGGCTGAAAAACACCACCAAAGCATTAGGTTCCCACCACCATGTTTGACAGTGGGGATGGTGTTCTTTGGGTTGAAGGCTTCTCCTATTTAACGCCAAATGAAGGAAACATAATTGTAACCAAACAATTCAATTTTTGTTTCATCTGAACATAACACAGAAGACCAGAAGTCTTCTTCTTTGTCCAGATGAGCTTTTGCAAAGGCCAAGCAAGTCTGTTGGATTGTCTGCCTTGAGACATTGCCACCAGCAGAGCCCAGATTCACCAGGATGGCCTTGGTGGTGATCGTTGGATTCTTTTTCATCTATCTAACTATCCTCCTGGCCAGCACAGGTGTCAATTTTGGCTTCCGACCACGTCCTCTGAGATTTTCCAGTGCGGAACATCTTGTATTTATTGCTCAAATGTAAATAAAAGCTGAGAAATGTTTTTTCCACAATAATGCCTCTTGTACATCGTCTTATTATCTTTTGGAAGACACCTATGTCATTTCCCGTCAAAAAATTACTCGCTGGTTGAATAAAAGTAATTTTAAGTCAAAATTTGCCAGGGGTATGAATAATTATGGGCAGCACTGTAAGTACCAGCTCCTGAATCCAGAACGAAACCTACAAAAAATGGAGCTCACAGAGTACCAGTAAAAAATATTATATTACAACCACAATGGCGCTACCCCAATGCGCGTTTCGGCGTGCCTTCGTCCGGTGGTTACTGAAACGTGCGTTGGGGTAGCGCCATCCTGGTTGTGCACACAGAACCTTTGGGTAAGTTCCTTGCAGCAGGTCCCAGGCTTTCGTGCAAAGGGAAGACAAATTACTTTGATCCCGGGCACTACTTTATTGCTATTCTTTAATGAATTGGTGTGAACGATTATGGGTTCCTGACAGTTACTATTGTTTATATAATTTAATAAATATGGGACATACCCTTACTAAATCTTCTATATAAGAATTGACAACATATTATTAATATTTAGCCTGTGTAATGACCAGGATGGTGTGTTTCTTTCTGCTACCTTTCTTTTTAAAGTGATATTGTCTTTTTACATTTCTGTGATTTAATAAAATATAATATTTTTACTGGTACTGTATGAGCTCCATTTTTTGTAGGTTTTGTACAGATAATGAAGTAGATGTCATCTGTATGAATGAGCGAATCCGTGGAAGTTCGGGTTCGCCGGATATGCCCAAACTTCAGGTCAAAGTTCGGGTTTGGGACCCGAACTTGACCCCGAACATTAGAGTCAATGGGGATCCGAACTTCACTTTATTATAACATGGTTATAACGTAAAATAATAGCATTCTTAAGACAGAATGCTAAATAAAATGGCAATTAAAGGGTTAAAAATAAAAAAAACTCACATCATCCACTTGATCGTGCAGCCGGTATCCTCTTCCTTCTTCTTTCTGCAGGACCTGCAAAATTACCTGCGATGACGTCACTGTGCTCACCACATGATGAGCGTGGTGACGTCATCTCAGGTCTTTTTGCAGGTCCTGCAGAAAGAAGATGATACCGGCTTTGCGATCAAGTGGAGGAGGTGAGTTTTTTTAAATTATTTTTAATTCCTCAATGGCCATTTTATTTAGCATTTTTTCTTATGAATGCCATGTTATAATGAAAAATAATAAAATCACCCGAACACCGAACCCGAACTTCAGTTAAAAAGTCCAGGTTCGGGTCCGGGTACCCGAACTCGCAAAGGTCAGTATGAACCCGAACTTTGCAGTTCAGGTTCACTCAACCCTAGTCATCTGCAGTCCTATGTAACACTACAGATAACCATCTTAAAGATTCGCTCTATAAAGCTTAATATATGCATTTAATTCAAATGCAATAATTGCACTGAATTAGTTTAGGTATATGTTTTAGTGTTGTTCTTCAGTACACAGAAATACAAAGCAGACAGTACTGATAAAGTGGATGAAAGGATATAGAAAAAATGATGCCACAAATACTGTTTATGGAAATAAATGATACCACATATGTCTGCTATTTTTACTAAATGTCTCTAAATTAACCCATCAAACAATTGTGTGCCCACAGTTGTAGCGCAATTTCCAACTATTCAATTTCAGCTAATTGTGAAAAATATGTTTTGAGCAAAATGATTAATTATTCTGGGCTACCAATCTATGTCCCACTGATTACCAGAAATTGTTTCTATGATTTTAGGGTCATGGACATTTGGCCCTATTCACGTGAGCCAAGAGTTTATGTTAGCCTTGATTGTGAAGGATTAATACACACATAGATAGTGACATACGATCTGCTTTCTATTACTTTATGTCTGTGTACTCCACCCTATTCTAATATTCTGGCTTCAATACAGCAATGAATTGTCAATAATTCCGTTTTCTTTAACACATTAGCTGTTACAACGTAAATGTGTTGCAAACAAAAGTTTTTTTTGTTACCTGCAAGATAGTAACTATGGATAGAATTTAGATGAAATCTGCAAGTTTTATATAGCATTCTGCAGTACATAAAGTGAGCAGTGCCATTGAAAACAAAGGAATTTATTTATTAATTTATTTCCCATCTCTTATATAGCACCAACATCTTCCTCAGTGCTGTGAATAGACTGTGATCACTCTATCAGCCTCTATCCCCAGTGGGGCTCATAATGTAATTTCCCTATCTCAGACAAACACACACTGGGCCTAAATTTCATATGGAGCCATTTAACCTTTTGGTAGATTTTTGGACCATAAGATGAAATCAAGGTATCCAAACACAAAGTGAAATGTTTGAAACAGGACCTTAGGGCTGCTGTGCCACAGCTAACCACTGAGCCAGCCAGCAGTGTCACGTGGTGGTGATGATCTCTCTCTGACATTGGAGCTCTGGCAATCTCTGTGGAATTTGAGCCTTGTGCCTGGCTGGAGGCCTGAATCCGGGAGGACTGCTCTGTCCTGTGCTATGCCGACCAGGTGTGGATTAACACCTAGGTTAAAGGTGACAATTTTTGCTGTATGAACTGTCTAGGTGTGAATAAACACAAAAACTGCAAATGGACTGTCGTACTGTTTTGTTGCCAAAAGTGTGAATAAACTGGTCTTTGCCTCTATACTGCGTCCGCTTGTCCTGTCTACCATAGCGAATCCCCACAATTGGTGGAGGATGTGGGCACAAGCAGTGAAGCTGGCATGAAATCTGATTTTTTGGGTTTCTGCATTTTTTTAGGAACAGTTGTATGTCGTACATTAAACCAGCTTTATAACAATCTGTGCCCCACGACAAAATGGAGGCTGTTGTGAAGGCTCTTATGGAGGCTTATCTGCAGCATCGGGAGACAAACCTGCACCAACGCAAGGCTAATAAGCAGTAGCAAGGGATCAACCAGTTGCTGCTACAACATGTGATGGCTTTGCAGACAGCAGGAGCAACCCCGAGTGTCAACGATGCCTGAAAGGCAGTCCGTGCAGCGATTCCTAAGATGACACCCGCAGACGACATCAAAACCTACCTGGCGATGTATGAGAAAGTGGCCACAAGAAAGATGCTACCCTGAGAACAGTGGGCTGAGGTCGTTGCACCATTCCTGGTATCCGATTCCCAGCGGTTATATTTCGATATGCCGGACGATCAAGCGGCCGACTACCAGAAAGTAAATGGTGATATTTGGGCCAGACTGGGGGTAAATGTGTTGGTCCGAGCCCAGCAGGTACATCAGTGGGGGTTTAAGATAGCTGAGCCCGTAAGACCCAAATATTATGACTTACTCCACCTTTTTCAAAAGTGGCTACAGCCTGATGTGCTGAGTCCCACGGCTATGCTGGATAGACTATTGGCCGATATCTTCTGGAGGGCACTGCCACCCCCTCTCCAGCATTAAATAAGCCTGGTGTCTCCTGGCAATGTTCTGGAGATGGTGGACCTGGTAGAGCACTACGAGGCTACTATGAATCTTAAGGAGCGTTCTTTCAGGGGGGGCCAGTCAAACCCCATAAATCTCCACCCCAGACCCGGAGACTTGTGCCAACCAAACCCGTCCAGAATGTACCCCCTATGGACCCAGCTCCGATGGTCTTTTGGCAATGTCGGGAGCCTGGCCATGTACGAGCTGACTGTCCCCATCAGGTGGAACCAATGGACATGAACTATGGCTTCTGTCAGTCGTTATATGCCAGGAAGCTGTTTGCAGCAGGCACCTCAGAAATTCTAAATCACTTGTGCCAGGTGGAAGTGGGATAAACTCCAGCGGAGGCCCTGCTGGACTCAGGGAGTCTGGTGTTCCTAGTAAGGGCTCCCCTGGTACGGTCCGCTGAGTAAACTGGCCGGAAAAACGGGGTCATGTGCATCCATGGGAACCTAAAAGACTATCCCACCGCCCTGGTTTCTCTAACCACGGTGGCCGGCAGGTGGACCCACAAAGTGGTGGTTGCCACAAACTTATACTACAAACTTATAATAAGGAGAGACTTCCCTGGTTTCCCAGAAGAAAAAAAGACAATGCAGCACCCTGCAAATCAGATAAAGTACAACAATGCCATAGTCACAAAAATAATGATTACAAAAATTATGGTGCTAATTCTACGCTTATTTATAAAGTGAGATGCTTGGCCAATGCATTTTGTACAAAACCATCTGAGCCCGTCTGCCGTACGTCAAGGCGATCTCTGTTAGACGGGTCCTAACACTAAATACTACCTGTTATGCGCCATAATGGCCGCCATCAAATTCAGAGATTGTTGGATCCACATGCTGTAGCCTGCTCTCACTAAATTCATTGGAAGCTGTCTAGCACCAGGAAAGGTATAGGGTGAGCCTATGCCTTTTTCCATTTTTTGTGCCATAATGGCCTCCATTACAAGGGATGCAGGTACCAACATGCATGCCTTGTAATGGAGGCCATTATGGCACAAAAAATGGAAAAAGGCAGAGTGGATCCAACATGCATGTGGGTCCAACACTCCCTGAATTTTATGGCGGCCATTATGGCGCATAACAGGTAGTATTTAGTGTTAGGACCCGTCTAACAGAGATCGCCTTGATGTACGGCAGACGGGCTCAGATGGTTTTGTACAAAATGCATTGGCCAAGCATCTCACTTTATAAATAAGCGTAGCATTAGCACCATTATTTTTGTAATCATTATTTTTGTGACTATGGCATTGTTGTACTTTATCTGATTTGCAGGGTGCTGCTGCATTGTCTTTTTTTTTCTAGGTCTTTGCTATGGCAGCGTGCACCTGCGCACTGGGAGGTGCTGACTAACCCCCTTTTTTTGCAGATTCCCTGGTTTCCCGACACTGTGGCCTGCTATGAAAGTGACTGAAACCCATGAGACAGGGTTAACCCCAGCAGAGTGGCCTTGCTCCGGGAAAGGCCAGAACACTGGGAACCCGAGGCCGAAGGGCCAGCGGTAGGGGTGACCGCCACTTCGGTGGAAGAGGGGGAGAAAACCCCACTGAGTGTAATGATGGGAGACATGGTGGACTTGTCGCCAGGGTCTGAGCTGGCAGACCTCAATGTCTCCAGGGGTAATTTTGGTACTGCAAAACACCGGGACCCCACCCTATCCCGAGCCTGGGAAAATTTATTAATAGTAGAGTTGAGCGAACACCTGGATGTTCGGGTTCGAGAAGTTCGGCCGAACTTCCCGGAAATGTTCGGGTTCGGGATCCGAACCCGACCCGAACTTCGTCCCGAACCCGAACCCCATTGAAGTCAATGGGGACCCAAACTTTTCGGCACTAAAAAGGCTGTAAAACAGCCCAGGAAAGGGCTAGAGGGCTGCAAAAGGCAGCAAAATGTAGTTAAATCCCCTGCAAACAAATGTGGATAGGGAAATGAATAAAAATAAAAATAAAATAAATGAAAATTAACCAATATCAATTGGAGAGAGGTCCCATAGCAGAGAATCAGGCTTCATGTCAGCAGAGAATCAGTCTTCATGTCATAGCAGAGAATCAGGCTACATGTCTCCCACCACTGGAACAGTCCATTGTCAGATATTTAGTCCCCGGCACCCAGACAGAGGAGAGAGGTCCCATAGCAGAGAATCTGGCTTCATGTCAGCAGAGAATCAGTCTTCATGTCATAGCAGAGAATCAGGCTTCACGTCACCCACCACTGGAACAGTCCATTGTCACATATTTAGGCCCAGGCACCCAGGCAGAGGAGAGAGGTCCCATAGCAGAGAATCTGGCTTCATGTCAGCAGAGAATCAGTCTTCATGTCATAGCAGAGAATCATGCTACACGTCACCCAACATTGGAACAGTCCATTGTCATATAATTTAGGCCCCGGCACCCAGACAGAGGACAGAGGTCCCATAACATAGAATCTGGCTTTATGTCAGCGACTCAGCAGAGAATCAGTCTTCATGTCATAGCAGAGAATCAGGCTTCATGTCACCCACCACTGGAACAGGCCACTGTCAGATATTTTTAGGCCCCGGCACCCAGACAGAGGAGAGAGGTCCCATAACGGAGATTCAGGCTTCATGTCAGCAGAGAATCAGTCTTCATGTCATAGCAGAGAATCAGGCTTCATGTCACCCACCACTGGAACAGGCCACTGTCAGATATTTTTAGGCCCCGGCACCCAGACAGAGGAGAGAGGTCCCATAACAGAGATTCAGGCTTCATGTCAGCAGAGAATCAGTCTTCATGTCATAGCAGAGAATCAGGCTTCACGTCACCCACCACTGGAACAGTCCATTGTCACATATTTAGGCCCAGGCACCCAGGCAGAGGAGAGAGGTCCCATAGCAGAGAATCTGGCTTCATGTCAGCAGAGAATCAGTCTTCATGTCATAGCAGAGAATCAGGCTTCATGTCACCCACCACTGGAACAGGCCACTGTCAGATATTTTTAGGCCCCGGCACCCAGACAGAGGAGAGAGGTCCCATAACATAGAATCTGGCTTCATGTCAGCAGAGAATCAGTCTTCATGTCATAGCAGAGAATCATGCTTCACGTCACCCAACATTGGAACAGTCCATTGTCATATAATTTAGGCCCCGGCACCCAGACAGAGGACAGAGGTCCCATAACATAGAATCTGGCTTTATGTCAGCGACTCAGCAGAGAATCAGTCTTCATGTCATAGCAGAGAATCAGGCTTCATGTCACCCACCACTGGAACAGGCCACTGTCAGATATTTTTAGGCCCCGGCACCCAGACAGAGGAGAGAGGTCCCATAACAGAGATTCAGGCTTCATGTCAGCAGAGAATCAGTCTTCATGTCATAGCAGAGAATCAGGCTTCATGTCACCCACCACTGGAACAGGCCACTGTCAGATATTTTTAGGCCCCGGCACCCAGACAGAGGAGAGAGGTCCCATAACAGAGATTCAGGCTTCATGTCAGCAGAGAATCAGTCTTCATGTCATAGCAGAGAATCAGGCTTCACGTCACCCACCACTGGAACAGGCCATTGTCACATATTTAGGCCCAAGCACCCAGGCAGAGGAGAGAGGTCCCATAGCAGAGAATCTGGCTTCATGTCAGCAGAGAATCAGTCTTCATGTCATAGCAGAGAATCAGGCTTCATGTCACCCACCACTGGAACAGGCCACTGTCAGATATTTTTAGGCCCCAGCACCCAGACAGAGGAGAGGTTCATTCAACTTTGGGTTGCCCCGCAATATAATTGTAAAATGAAAATAAAAATAGGATTGAATGAGGAAGTTCCCTGGAGTACAATAATATATGGTTAAGGGGAGGTAGTTAATGTCTAATCTGCTCAAGGGATGGACAGGTCCTGTGGGATCCATGCCTGGTTCATTTTTATGAACGTCAGCTTGTCCACATTGGCTGAAGACAAGCGGCTGCGTTTGTCTGCAATGACGCACCCTGCCGTGCTGAATCCACGTTCAGACAAAACGCTGGCCGCCGGGCAGGCCAGCACCTCCAAGGCATAAAAGGCTAGCTCTGGCCACGTGGACAATTTGGAGACCCAGAAGTTGAATGGGGCCGAACCATCAGTCAGTACGTGGAGGGGTGTGCACAGGTACTGTTCCACCATGTTAGTGAAATGTTGCCTCCTGCTAACACGTTCCGTATCAGGTGGTGGTGCAGTTAGCTGTGGCGTGGTGACAAAACTTTTCCACATCTCTGCCATGCTAACCCTGCCCTCAGAGGAGCTGGCCGTGACACAGCTGCGTTGGCGACCTCTTGCTCCTCCTCTGCCTTGGGCTTCCACTTGTTCCCCTATGACATTTGGGAATGCTCTCAGTAGCGCGTCTACCAACGTGCGCTTGTACTCGCGCATCTTCCTGTCACGCTCCAGTGCAGGAAGTAAGGTGGGCACATTGTCTTTGTACCAGGGATCCAGCAGGGTGGCATCCCAGTAGTCCGCTCACGTTAAAATGTGGGCAACTCTGCTGTCGTTGCGCAGGCACTGCAGCATGTAGTCGCTCATGTGTGCCAGGCTTCCCAGAGGTAAGGACAAGCTGCCCTCTGTGGGAGGTGTATCGTCATCGTCCTGCGTTTCCCCCCAGCCACGCACCAGTGATGGGCCCGAGCTGCGTTGGGTGCCACCCCGCTGTGAACATGCTTCATCCTCATCCTCCTCCACCTCCTCCTCATCCTCGTCCTCCTCATCCTCCAGTAGTGGGCCACATTTGTACCTGGCCTCTGGTATTGCAAAAAACCTCCCTCTGAGTCACTTCGAAGAGACTGGCCTGAAAGTGCTAAAAATTACCCCTCTTCCTCCTCCTCCTCCTGGACCACCTCCTCTTCCATCATTGCCCTAAGTGTTTTCACAAGGAGACATAGAAGTGGTATTGTAATGCTGATAACGGCATCATCGCCACTGGCCATGTTTGTGGAGTACTCAAAACAGCGCAACAGGGCACACAGGTCTCGCATGGAGGCCCAGTCATTGGTGGTGAAGTTGTGCTGTTCCGCAGTGCGACTGACCCGTGCGTGGTGTAGCTTAATCTCCACTATGGCCTGCTGCTGCTCGCACAGTCTGACCAGCATGTGCAAGGTGGAGTTCCACCTGGTGGGCACATCGCATATTAGGCGGTGAGCGGGAAGGCCGAAGTTACGCTGTAGCGCAGACAGGCGAGCAGCGGCAGGATGTGAACGCCGGAAGCGCGAACAGACGGCCCGCACTTTATGCAGCAGCTCTGACATGTCGGGGTAGTTGCGAATGAACTTCTGCACCACCAAATTCAGCACATGCGCCAGGCAAGGAATGTGCGTTAAATCAGCTAGTCCCAGAGCTGCAACGAGATTTTGCCCATTATCGCACACCACCAGGCCGGGCTTGAGGCTCACCGGCAGCAACCACTCGCCGGTCTGTTGTTCTATACCCCGCCACAACTCCTGTGCGGTGTGGGGCCTGTCCCCCAGACATATGAGTTTCAGAACGGCCTGCTGACGTTTACCCCGGGCTGTGCTGAAGTTGGTGGTGAAGGTGTGTAACTGACTGGATGAGCAGGTGGAAGAAGAGGAGGAGGAAGCTGAGTAGGAGGAGACAGGAGGCAAAGAATGTTGCCCTGCGATCCTTGGCGGCGGAAGGACGTGCGCCAAACAGCTCTCCGCCTGTTGCCCAGCCACCACTACATTTACCCAGTGTGCAGTTAGGGAGATATAGCGTCCCTGGCCGTGCTTATTGGTCCACGTATCTGTGGTTAGGTGGACCTTGCCACAGATGACATTGCGCAGTGCACACTTGATTTTATCGGATACTTGGTTGTGCAGGGAAGGCACGGCTCTCTTGGAGAAGCAGTGCCGGCTGGGAACAACATACTGTGGGACAGCAAGCGACATGAGCTGTTTGAAGCTGTCTGTGTTTACCAGCCTAAATGACAGCATTTCATAGGCCAGTAGTTTAGAAATGCTGGCATTCAGGGCCAGGGATCGAGGGTGGCTAGGTGGGAATTTACACTTTCTCTCAAATGTTTGTGAGATGGAGAGCTGAACGCTGCCGTGTGACATGGTTGAGATGCTTGGTGACGCAGGTGGTGGTGTTGGTGGTACATCCCATGTTTGCTGGGCGGCAGGTGCCAACGTTCCTCCAGAGGCGGAGGAAGAGGCCGAGGCGGCGGCAGCAGCAGAAGAGGCCGAGGCAGCAGCAGCAGAAGAAGTAGCAGGGGGAGCCTGAGTGACTTCCTTGTATTTAAGGTGTTTACTCCACTGCAGTTCATGCTTTGCATGCAGGTGCCTGGTCATGTAGGTTGTGCTAAGGTTCAGAACGTTAATGCCTCGCTTCAGGCTCTGATGGCACAGCGTGCAAACCACTCGGGTCTTGTCGTCAGCACATTGTTTGAAGAAGTGCCATGCCAGGGAACTCCTTGAAGCTGCCTTTGGGGTGCTCGGTCCCAGATGGCGGCAGTCAGTAGCAGGCGGAGTCTCTTGGCGGCGGGTGTTCTGCTTTTGCCCACTGCTCCCTCTTTTGCTACGCTGTTGGCTCGGTCTCACCACTGCCTCTTCCTCCGAATTGTGAAAGTCAGTTGCACGACCTTCATTCCATGTGGGGTCTAGGACCTCATCGTCCCCTGCATCGTCTTCCACCCAGTCTTGACCCCTGACCTCCTGTTCAGTCTGCACATGCAGAAAGACGCAGCAGTTGGCACCTGTGTTTCGTCATCATCAGAGATGTGCTGAGGTGGTATTCCCATGTCCTCATCATCAGGAAACATAAGTGGTTGTGCGTTAGTGCATTCTATCTCTTCCACCCCTGGGGAAGGGCTAGGTGGATGCCCTTGGGAAACCCTGGCAGCAGAGTCTTCAAACAGCATAAGAGACTGCTGCATAACTTGAGGCTCAGACAGTTTCCCTGATATGCATGGGGGTGATGTGACAGACTGATGGGCTTGGTTTTCATGCGCCATCTGTGCGCTTTCTGCAGAAGACTGGGTGGGAGATAATGTGAACGTGCTGGATACACTGTCGGCCACCCAATTGACTAATGCCTGTACCTGCTCAGGCCTTACCATACTTAGAACGGCATTGGGCCCCACAAAAGATCGCTGTAAATTCTGCTGACTACTGGGACCTGAGGTAGTTGGTTCACTAGGACGTGTGGCTGTGGCAGAACGGCCACGTCCTCTCCCAGCACCAGAGGGTCCACTAACACCACCACGACCATGTCCGCGTCCCTTACTAGATGTTTTCCTCATTGTTACCGTTCACCACAATAAGAAAAATATTATTCGGGCCAATGTATTGAATACAAATTCAGGCCTTTTTTTACAGACACCTAACACTATCTGGCTATCTATTTAGGTACCGTATTACACTAATACAGGCACACCAGTAATGACAGATTTAGCTGAATATAAATTTGAGGCCTATTATTTAGGCGCTGGGTGACAGGTATACGTTTACAGACAGAATTAGACTTGGATCTGCACAGTAGCGTGTGTGTGAAGTTATTGAGAACTACCCTATCAGCACCTTGAATCTAATATACCCTTTTAGGGATAGATTTAAAGTAGGCCTGATACAGCAGAAACCACTAATTTAGAGAATTGCAAAATTGGGAATTGTATTTCAACCCAGAACAAAAACTGTGCTTTGACGGACACTAAATAACTTGACCAGCTAAAGCAGTAATGACAGATTTGGATGAATATAAATGTGAGGCCTATTTTTTAGGCCCTGGGTGACAGGTATACGTTTAATCACAGAATTAGACTTGGATCTGCACTGTAGCGTGTGTGTGAAGTTATTGAGAACTACCCTATCAGCACCTTGAATCTAATATACCCTTTTAGGGATAGATTTAAAGTAGGCCTGATACAGCAGAAACCACTAATTTAGAGAATTGCAAAATTGGGAATTGTATTTCAACCCAGAACAAAAACTGTGCTTTGACAGACACTAAATAACTTGACCAGCTAAAGCAGTAATGACAGATTTGGATGAATATAAATGTGAGGCCTATTTTTTAGGCGCTGGGTGACAGGTATACGTTTAATCACAGAATTAGACTTGGATCTGCACTGTAGCGTGTGTGTGAAGTTATTGAGAATTACCCTATCAGCACCTTGAATCTAATATACCCTTTTAGGGATAGATTTAAAGTAGGCCTGATACAGCAGAAACCACTAATTTAGAGAATTGCAAAATTGGGAATTGTATTTCAACCCAGAACAAAAACTGTGCTTTGACGGACACTAAATAACTTGACCAGCTAAAACAGTAATGACAGATTTGGATGAATATAAATGTGAGGCCTATTTTTTAGGCGCTGGGTGATACGTTTAATCACAGAATTAGACTTGGATCTGCACTGTAGCATGTGTGTGAAGTTATTGAGAATAACTTTGTTACAGACTCAGCTTGACCCTGATGTAGGATATAGCCAAAAAATAACCACACTATTGATGGTTAAATGCACTTGGGTGACAGGCTCAGCTTGCCCCTGATGTAGTATATGCAAAAAAAACAACACTATTGATGGTTAAATGCACTTGATGACAGCTTGACCCTGATGTAGGATATAGCCAAAAAATAACCACACTATTGATGGTTAAATGCACTTGGTGACAGGCTCAACTTGCCCCTGATGTAGTATATGGCCAAAAAATAACCACACTATTGATGGTTAAATGCACTTGATTACAGCTTGACCCTGATGTAGGATATAGCCAAAAAATAACCACACTATTGATGGTTAAATGCACTTGGGTGACAGGCTCAGCTTGCCCCTGATGTAGTATATGGCCAAGAAATAACCACACTATTGATGGTTAAATGCACTTGATGACAGCTTGACCGTGATGTAGGATATGGCCAAAAAATAACCACACTATTGATGGTTAAATGCACTTGGGTGACAGGCTCAGCTAGCCCCTGATGTAGTATATGGCCAAAAAATAACCACACTTTTGCTGGTTAAATGCACTTGATGACAGCTTGACCCTGATGTAGGATATAGCCAAAAAATAACCACACTATTGATGGTTAAATGCACTTGGGTGACAGGCTCAGCTTGCCCCTGATGTAGTATATGGCCAAAAAATAACCACACTATTGATGGTTAAATGCACTTGATGACAGCTTGACCCTGATGTAGGATATAGCAAAAAATAACCACACAATTGATGGTTAAATGCACTTGGGTGACAGGTTCAGCTTGCCCCTGATGTAATATATGGCCAAAAAATAACCACACTATTGATGGTTAAATGGACTTTGTGACAGGCTCAGCTTGCCCCTGATGTAGTATATGCAAAAAAAACAACACTATTGATGGTTAAATGCACTTGATGACAGCTTGACCCTGATGTAGGATATAGCCAAAAAATAACCACACTATTGATGGTTAAATGCACTTGATTACAGCTTGACCCTGATGTAGGATATAGCCAAAAAATAACCACACTATTGATGGTTAAATGCACTTGGGTGACAGGCTCAGCTTGCCCCTGATGTAGTATATGGCCAAGAAATAACCACACTATTGATGGTTAAATGCACTTGATGACAGCTTGACCCTGATGTAGGATATGGCCAAAAAATAACCACACTATTGATGGTTAAATGCACTTGGGTGACAGGCTCAGCTAGCCCCTGATGTAGTATATGGCCAAAAAATAACCACACTATTGCTGGTTAAATGCACTTGATGACAGCTTGACCCTGATGTAGGATATAGCCAAAAAATAACCACACTATTGATGGTTAAATGCACTTGGGTGACAGGCTCAGCTTGCCCCTGATGTAGTATATGGCCAAAAAATAACCACACTATTGATGGTTAAATGCACTTGATGACAGCTTGACCCTGATGTAGGATATAGCAAAAAATAACCACACAATTGATGGTTAAATGCACTTGGGTGACAGGTTCAGCTTGCCCCTGATGTAGTATATGGCCAAAAAATAACCACACTATTGATGGTTAAATGGACTTGGTGGCAGCTTGCCCCTGATGTAGTATATGGCCAAAAAATAACCACACTATTGATGGTTAAATGCACTTGATGACAGCTTGACCCTGATGTAGGATATAGCAAAAAATAATCACACTATTGATGGTTAAATGTACTTGGTGGCAGCTTGTGCTGGCGCACCACAAGCCACAAAATGGCCACCGATCACCCCAGAAAAAAGTCCACAGCTGTAGATCGATCACTGAATGAAGTCTTTTGGAGGAGTTAATCACTGCCTAATCTCGCCCTAACGTCGCAGCTGCAACCTCTCCCTAACGTGCAGCGCTACGTGACCCAAGCTTATATAGAGGCTGGGTCACATGCTGCACTGGCCAATCACAGCCATGCCAATAGAAGGCATGGCTGTGATGGCCTCTTGGGGCAAGTAGTATGATGCTTGTTGATTGGCTGCTTTGCAGCCTTTCAAAAAGCGCCAAGAAAGCGCCGAACACCGAACCCGAACCCGGACTTTTACGAAAATGTTCGGGTTCGGGTCAGTGTCACGGACACCCCAAAATTCGGTACGAACCCGAACTATACAGTTCGGTTTCGCTCATCCCTAATTAATAGTAGATAATGAACCACAACAAGCTGGGGAAGAGTCGGTGTTCCCCCGTTTTGTGGTTCAGCAGGATATGTTGTATCGAGTAAACCAGCTGCGGGGTGAACCCATTGAACAGTTGGTGGTGCCCCAGGCTTATCGCAAACTCATATTTGAGTTAGCTCATTAACATGTTCTCGGGGGTCATCTGGGAATGCAGAAAACACAGGACCGGATACTACAACGATTTTACTGACCCAGTGTGTTTAGGAAGGTGGAAAAATTTTACAAGTCTTACCCGACCTGCTAGGCAACTAGCCCCCAGCATCTTTTCCACAGTCCCTTGGTACCTCTCCCGATCATCGAGGTACCGTTTGAGTGAATCGCTATGGACCTCGTAGGCCCAGTACTGAAGTCCGCTAGAGGACACTAACACATCTTGGTTATCCTAAACTATGCCTCTCGGTAACCGGAGGCAGTGCCACTGCAACATACATCGGCTAAACTTATAGCTAAGGAGCTAATGAAGATGTTCTCCCGAGTAGGGCTACCTAAAGAGGTTCTGACTGACCAGGGGACCCCTTTTATGTCCAAGGTCATGAGGGAACTCTGTAAGTTGCTGCATATCAAACAGCTACCGACGTCAGTGTACCATCCGCAAACGGATTGTCTAGTTGAAAGGTTTAACAAAACACTAAAAACCATGTTAAAAAGGGTGGTGTTTAAAGATGGGAAGGACTGGGACCGTTGTCTGTCCTGTCTCATGTTTGCTGTGTGAGAGGTTCCCCAGCCCTCTACTGGGTTCTCTCCGTTCGAATTGCTATATGGCAGACATCCTAGTGGTTTATTGGAAGTAGCCAAAGAGGCGTGGGAACAGAAACCCACTCCGCAAAAAAGTATCCTTGAGTATGTTACCAAGATGCAACAGCAGATAGAGACCGTTTTGCCTCTTGTCAGGGAGCATATGGAGGCCGCTCAGCGAGCCCAGAGTCGGATCTGTTTTGTTGCCATAATTGTGAATAAAACACTGAAGTTTTTGAGTTACAAACTGGTCTTTGCCTCTATACAGTGTCCACTTGACCTGTCATTTAGAGTGAATCCCTACAGTGGCAATATCAGTACCAGCTGAAGATGGTGGGTGAAAGAAGGAACACTTGGCATCAGATGTGTGGCATCTGGCGGGTGGCAGCATCAGAATAGTAGCTGAGGCAGGTAGCCAGAAGGAACCGGTCTCTTTTGTCAGTGTTGGTGTGGCATCATGGATGATCTACTCTGATGTATCAGGCATTGGTGTGTGGAAATCCTGGCTAATCCACACCTGATTCATCTTGACAAAGGTCAGTCACATTTTGGGTGGACAGGCGAGTACTTCTTGGGGCAACTATAGCCCCCGCCACACTAAACACCCGCTCTGATTCCACACGGGCAGGACAGCTTTTCCAGGGCAAACTCTGCCAGTTGCGGCCACAAATCCAGTTTAGCTGCCCAGTAGTCCAGCGGATCTTCAATGTGAGTTTGCAGGGTGCTGTCTAAGTATACCACCACCTGCTGGTTCAGGTCCTGCTCCAGGTCTAGCTGCTGCTGGTGAGTAGTTTCTTCACGAGGCGGGTGAAGAAAGCTGCTCATCAGTGACTCTAGACTCAAGTTGCTGCTGATGGAGCTGGAACTGCTCCTACCCCGCCCCCCCCTTCCCTGCCACAGCAGTCATGGCAGAGGAACGTGAGCGATCAGACCTGTAAGAGAATGGACAATGGCACAGATAGGCATCAGGCCATTTGGGAAAGTGACTCGGAGGGACTCCCTGACTCCATCTCCACTGCATACTGCAATGGTGTGTCTGGGTCCTCTGCCTCGTCTTACTCATCGCCCTGTAGCTCCTCTGCCTGCTCCTCCTCTCCTGTCACCTGTATAGAAAAATCACCAATTTTGCTACACATTGCTTGTGCTCCAATGTCCTCCTCCTCCTCCAGTTCAGCGCCCACAAGGCTCATGTGGCCTTGAGATGTAAGTGCCATGTCTCCAGTCCCCTGACCAGCCAGATTTACCAGCATCTGTTCCAGGACATGAAACAGTGGAATGACATTGTTCATCCCGTAGTCCTGGCGACTGATAAATAACATGGCATCCTCAAAGGGCCTGAGCAAATGGCAGGTGTCACTGGCTGACATTGAAGTTACACCTGTCCGTTTGGATCACCAAAAAATCATTTATGGCCTTTCTCTGTTCGTACAGTCGGTCCAACTTATGGAAGGTGGAATTCGAACGGATGGAAACGTTGCATATCAGTCTATGTTGGGGGATGCCGTTCTGCCACTACAGCTCAAGGAGGGTGTGCTTTGCGGTGTATGAGTGGCTGAAGTGCATGCAAAGTTTCCTGGCCATGTTTAGGATGTCTTGCAGATTGGTGGAAGACTTCAGGAACCGCTTGACAACCAGATTGAAAATGTGTGCCATGTTCTTCCCGTTCTCGGCCACCATGGTTCCGATATTGAGTTGTCGCAGAGAAAGCCATTCTTTCGATTCGATTTCTTGCTGAAGGACACGGAGCAGTTCTTCTCCTGTGTGACTTTTTCGCCCAGGCAAACAAGATGCAGAACAGCGTAACACCACCGTGCCCTGCCCATGTGGTATGCTGGAGGGGCACTGTGAATTTTCCCTGCAGTGGAGGCTGAGGACACGGTGGAGGATAAAGAGGCAGAGGCGGACATTGTCGCACCTGGAGGCAGAAATGGCGTCACCTGGCCAGGTTGCTGGTGTGGCTGTGCAGGAACCACATTCACCCAGTGGGCCGTAAAATATATGTATTGTCCTTGACCGTAGTTACAGCTCCACACCTCAGGGGGGCCATGCACTTTGGCAGACACCGACAGGCTTAAGGACTGGCCCACCTTCTGTTCTACATACGTGTGCAGGGCTGGTACTGCCTTTTTGGCAAAGAATTGACGCTTGGGACTCTGTACCTCGGGTCGGCACAAGCCATCAGTTCTCTGAAAGGTGCAGAGTCCACCACTTGGAAAGGGAGGGACTGCAGCACCAGCAACTTGGCCAGGAGCATGCTTCTGCGCCGTTGGATGAGTGCACGCATACTGTTGTCTCTTGGCAATCGCTTTGGTGATTGATTGCTGATGGAATGACTGTTAAGGAGTAGGAGGAGGAACAGGAGCATCAGGACCAGCAGATAATGGGAAGGACTGACAGCTCCCTTCGGCTGAGGTGGTGGAGCCTTGACTGCCTGAAATTGGGTGATGCAGCGGTTGCTGCAGCAGGCTGGACCACCACATCGGAGCCACAGTTCTCCCAAGCCACTTTATGGTGCTGCTGCATATGTTGACGCAGGGTTATGGTGCCAACATTGGCACCCTGGCCATACTTCACCTTCTGCCCACAGATTCTACAAATGGCTATGTTCACCTCCTCCGGCAGCTCAACAAAAAACTGCAACATCGCCGAGTAGGTGATTTTACCCCCAGCACTCTGCACTGACTGACTGCTACCGCTGCTGCTTCCGTGAACCCCTGCACCTCTATTTTCTGGGCAGCTAGCCTCCTGCGAAGTGGGTGGTCTACCCCGGGCATGTTTGGCTCCCGACCTCCTACTGCTGCCACCCTGCTGACTCCCAGCCACGCTAGCGACTTGCTGGCTCAGACGCTGCTTCACGGGAAAGCTGCCACCCTCTTCTCCTGATGATGATGAAGCCCCTAATTCACCCGGCTCCCAGGTGCGATCAGCTACATCATCATCATTGAGTACTGTCTCCACATCACTGATGTCCTCCTCAACGGTCTCTAGGTCAGGAGCCTGACCGCTCGCAATGCCAGCTCTCACACCACTCTCCTCATCACTACTTGCCCGCCTAGTGGAAGAAGCAGCGGATGTCTGCTCCACATCTTGGCTTGCCAGTAGATTCCTACCCTCTTCTAGTAACTCATCTTTACTGTATAGTGGAGCTGAGCCCACAGCATACAATACTTCTCTGGCTAAGGGAACAGAAAAGGACAGAGGCAGGTTGAGGACAGTTGAGGGCACAGGGCTTTTTCTACCACTGTCCATAGCGCCTGCTGACGTCTCTCCCTGCACTAAGTACACTGGAAAATGGCTGAATCCAAGATGGCTGAGGCTATTTATAGGGCTGTGACATCACAGGGCTAGGTGGCTGCTGATTGACTGAATGCATGGCATCGTTCCCAGAGTTCCTTGCTCCATGTCCTAGCACATGCAGCAGCCATTTTAGGAAAAAATGCGATTCGTTACCATGAAGCGTGAGGAAATTCAGATTCGGTGCGAATTGAATTTTTCCTGAAATTTGGATCAAATTCCACTTTGTCAACTTCCATTTGCTCAAATGCGATTTGTCAACTTCCATTTGCTCAAATGCGATTCGTTACCATGAAGCGTGAGGAAATTCAGATTCGGTGCGAATTGAATTTTTCCTGAAATTTGGATCAAATTCCACTTTGTCAACTTCCATTTGCTCATCTCTACTAGGAATCTTTCTAGCTAAGATATGCAAAGGAGGTTAGTTTCTTTCCAGAGCATTGTAAGAACTAAGGGCTATATTACATTAAACAATGTAGCAGATGATTGTTGGGAAGGAAGCGTTCCTTCCCTACAATCATCTGATCGTTAGTGAAGGAGACTGCTGCTATAACATGTAGCGATCTCCTCCACAGTATGGGGAGGAGCGATCACTAATCCCATTGTTTGCCTTCATAC